>NC_141758.1:8447500-8747500 GCF_982258835.1 Parasteatoda tepidariorum | reverse complement strand
AAATTTTAAAACCTCCAATTAGACGCTGAATTTCATAATATCTACAGAAAATCTGTAGTACATTAGTCGTAAGCAAAAACTGCATATGTTATGAGAATTAATTTTTTATGAAAGGGAGAAAAAAAATGAAACAATAATACATTAGCTCCAGCAAACAAGAAGTACATAGGTGAATCACACATAAAAACTTAATGATTTAATTTTTGATAATAATAAAAAAAAACATCCCGGTAGCAATAGTAACTTGAAAATTGTCTAACACCACACACAAGAAAACCATTCAATTAAAGGAAATGTGATTAAATAAATCTTCTATGTACAATAAATCTAAAACAGTACATCTCTGGCGATGAAAATATATAAGAGAATCCATCATCTAAGAATTAGCAATGACTTATTAACAATGTGCAATAGAAATAAGAGTATCTTAATATATATATACAAGAGGAAATTTTCTCTGATAACTGTTTCTAAGTTACTTGAAATGCAGTGGTAGGGTCACTGCATAAAAGGCAATATACAAGCTCGATCACAGTAGTACATGGTCCTCATTTTGAAAAGGCGTGCAATGCGCCACAGAGTTTAGTAACACAGCGGCATCAAGTAGTATTAATAGTTTTAGAATCAACACTTAGACATCATTCCCAGATAACATGTAAGCTTAAAACAAGTTTTCACTCTTGTATGCAAGTTTCTTTTAAGATATGAACGTTAAAATATTGTAAAATATTTATTGGTCATATTTCATTTGAAATCTACATTCTGCTTTTTCTACATAAACAATTCTAACGAAAAAAAAAAAAGGGAATTAACAAAATGCTCTTGTTGTAGTCTAATCTAAGAACAGAAAAAAGAAACATGATTATATCATGTTTCTTTTCTCAAAAGAGGGGGGGAAGAAATTATTGGGATTTTAGTGACTTTCGTTATATTTTAAAATACATTTGGCAGGTTTGGATTGATAAGATGCGTAATTGGAAACCAAGCTAACTACTTTTAAGCAAAAGTAGAACAAAATAAGCATAAATAATTTGTTGTAAAATAAAGTTCCATCTTTAATTTTGAAAATGAACTTTAAAACAACACAACTTTATACCCTACATCTTTTGGATAGTTTTGATATCTTTTCTAATTAGAAAAAAGAAAAAAAAATTAACATCTTGGGAAACCTTTGCCGAAAATAGTTTTGTAACAATATATATATACATACTTTAAAAAAAATCAAATCAACAAATTTTTTTTAAATACTAGAATAAGTTTCGCAAGAAAAAAATATTAAGTATAGGTGATAATGATAAATAAATTGTATTTTAACTTCAAATTAGGGAAACATAACTGAATTCCTCACCATGGTTCTATCTTAAGAAAGGAAGAAAAATAAAAGTTTCAACCTCAATATTTTCATAATAGTTCAAAATTCGTAAGCAGGATGCCAAAGTTTGAGAGAAATAATAAGGAAATACCAAATTCAAGTACAATAAAATTACAAAATGGATGAAAAAGTTTAGTTAGCCTTTACCTTGAAAAAAATAATTTACTGAAAAGAGGGAGAACATAGATTATCGCATAGGGCATTGAAATTTCTAAAATTTTTGTTTTGAATGCAGGAAAACTAATACTAGTTGAATGGCAAAACATAAGTAGAATAATTCAACAATGAACTATATTTTGTATCTAAATCTTGCTCATTTGAATTAAAATTAATATTGCATAAAATAAAAGTTTTTTTTTCAGCTCTTGTACATGCTTTTATTTTGTTACTTGTACCATGTCATAAGTTTATCAATGCATATATTGTATAATAATTGTAACTGTACTCCTGCAAAATGTTCAAGATTTTTTTAATGAATTTCTGCAAATTTCAGTCCTTTTTCTTGTGACAAACTGCGACCCTAATAATATTGTTAAATAATTTTTTGAAGATACCTAATAAATATTTGTATTTACCAAAAATCTTATAGCAGAACATTTGATACAATTCTGCTCGTGGGCCTGCAGTTAATCTGCTTGCAAGATAATAACTTAAGTTTACACTACATGTACCTGCAAAATGGTTATTGCAAACTTGGTCCAACCTTTCCACAAGAGTTACAAACTTAAGATTACTTTGTTACCTGGATATATGTCAACTTTCTACTTAGTGATGCAAAAATTTAATTTAAAAGGAAAGCCTTCTGTCATGTCAATTAAACGGTATGGATTCACACCTGAGTATATAAAAACTACTTATAAAATAAAATAAAAAGTTACAGTTAACAGCATCATGCTGTCACATTTTAGTTAACTTTAAACACTATAAAACATTATATAAAAACCCTTTAAAAGATATAAAAATATTTTAAAAGGCGACGTTGAGTCTCAACCGGTTTTGCATAATCAGTCCGCTTCAAGCGAATAAAACATATACAATAGCTCTCACTTTTATCATCGTTTTTATCACGAATTTTCGAATCATTTTGTACAATATGGAGTGCTATAATAAATAATATGATAATTTGCACAGTACTTTGTTTACAACATTTCAAATATATTATCTCTTTCTTTCTCTCATAAAAACAAAATTAGAAGCGAAGCAAAAGTACAGCATTTGAATTGTGTCCTATGTACAACAAAAAAATAAATCATTTACATTCACGATTCTCACTGTGACTGTCGCTTATGGATGGACAGCAGAAGTCACATGATCCAAAATTCATGATTCATCCATGAAAGGTTAAAAGGGACCCATATCCCGCCTAAGCCGAAGTGACAAGTTAATGTGATACATCTACCTAGCATAATATTTATACAGTAGTGAACTGCGGACAGTTTTAGGCTCTGTTTCCATCACAAACAGCAAGTCTCTAAGATTGACCCTCTTGACACGAGGCCGAGTCTAAAAAAAAGAAAGGAAAAATATGTGTTACAATAAGTTTTAAATTTTTCTACTCACAAATAAATTAAAGTGGCCATAAACATTAAAAATATTAATTCTGTGACTTTATCAGACCAGTGGTCGGAAGTAGTGCACTTGAAATTACAGTAGTTGTCGCCACTTCTTTCCGTAGTTTGTAGTATAGTGAGTAGTGCGATACCAAAAAAACAGTAGTTATGTAGCAATTTCTGCAAACTAGCTGTGTACTTCAGTAAACTAACTTCTGTAACTTAGTTTAGAAAAGAAACACGGTTCTAAGGCAAGTAATTTGATGGATACAAATCTTCGCAATTCCATCATTGAATGCAATGAAAATAACCCCGAGGCTGCAACTGAGTATTAACAGAAGTTACATATTTAAAATCCAGTATCACTAGCCATTATGAAAAGTAGATAGTTAGTCACTTCGGTTGCACTTTCAAACGCGAATGCACACTCGTTAAACATTGATGTTACTTCAAAGAAATGGAACGTATTTTTGATGTACTTAATTTCCTTGAGGAAATAGAAGAGCATTAAATAATTAAAAAATTATTTCATAATTTTGCATTTCGTGATAAAAATATTCACTGTTGAAAAAGGCATAAAAAGTTAACATTAAATGAACTTAACAAAAAATGTTTCAGAATAAAAAACTGGCTCATATAAACATCAATAAATATTTCTCAGTTATTCCCTTATATTTAATGTAAGCTAATTTCTTAAAAACCATTTTGAACATAAGTGTAAATTAAGTTCTTCTAAGTATGAAAAATGTGTTTAATAAAAAGTCTGCATCAAAAGATCAACTAATTAGCAACTGGCAAAAACTGTGGAAAACTTTTGGTGCTAGTTAGCATAATTATGTCTATAATTACGGAATACTGTTCTTCAAATAGTGTAGATAAATATTTTTGCTAGGTTGAACATTTTGTATCGAATATAATTGGGAAAATGTTTTTCCATCCTGCACTATTTCGCTATTGAAGTACATGGAAAAAACAGTTTTGCTATGAGGAGAAGACTGCAGGTTAAAATAAGACTTTTTACGAGCAGAACCAACAGTAGGTTAATAAGACTAAAAATGAAAAAAAAAATTTTTTGAAGCTTAGAATAAATTAATGCAAAAGGAGAAAAAACTAATACTAATAAATTAATTAAAAAAATGAAACATAAGAAGAAATGTAAAAGAAGGTAAAAAATAAATAAATAAAAATATAACTTCGAATTTTTTGCTCTAACTTATCTCATTTTGAAAATTTTAGTTTCCCCCATAATTACACTTTCAGTAAAAATGCTGGACCACAATAAAATGCAGATTAAAAAACAAAGAGCAAAAAACTAACATAAATAATAAAGATAAATAAAAAAAAATAAAATGGAAAAGTTGAAGGAAAAAAAGCAATAAGTCCTGTTAGATGATAATAACTAATAACTCACAATTTAAAATCTTAACTAATTCATAATAAAGGGGGAAAAAAGATGGTAACATTTACTGAAGAAAATATTTAAAAAAAAAAAAAAAAAAAAAAGGACTAAGAACAAAAATAAAAGTGAAAAAGTGAAACATAAATTGCTGGAAACAAATTAATACTTACAGGTATTCGAAAACTACTGCTGTTTGAAAAGGAATTATCACTATTACTTCCAGCCTAAAAAAAAAAAATAAAAATAGACATTATAGGAAAATTATGCATGGTTACTAAACTATAAATTCAAAAAGAAAACTTTTTACCTGGCCAGAAGACGAAGCAGAATTATCAATTTTTTGCTTTTTTCTAGGACCTATTGCAAGAAGGGCAGTAAGATTTGCTTCCCGTTGTCTCATCTCTTCTATTTCAGCTCTTTGCATCTGCAATTCAATATTCAGATTAGTTTTTTGTTAATTCCTGTGCCTGCAATGCATATTTTGTTGATGATTTCTCCAAGACAACCTATATATATATATATATATATATATATATATATATATATATATATATATATATATATATATATATATATATATATATATATATATATATATATATATATATATATATATATATATAAGTTCAAAATGAAGAATAAAACAAAGAAAAATTATAGACATATGAAAAAAAGGGGGCCGAAATCCTTGGTAACTAACAAATCAAAACTCAAAATAACAAATCACTTCAGCAGTGCAGTAAGAACGACACTTTAAAACGCTCTTGTTACACTCTATTTGCGCTTTTGTTTTCATATTTTGTAATCTGGCAATCTTTCTGCGAAAACATTTTTAAATCATTCTTGAAAAATATCCGTCCAAGTAAGTTATGATTTTGCTACTCGCTTTATAGTCCCCCCTTTTTAATGTTTTTACTTTTTATTTTATTTTATGATCTGTTTCTACATGTTATTTTTACTTTTTATGATCTATTTTTATGTAGTTATTTTATAAAAATTTTTTTGAGTGCTCCTCACACTATTGTATTAATATATTTTGCTTTGGCTTTATTGATACAATATCAGAAAGCACTCTGTTTTGCGGATATAATCGTGTGGGCTGAAGAAAAGATTATATCTTTTTTTTCCGGTTTTTTAATTAACATTTCACTTTATTTTATTTATTTTTTTTTTTTTTAATAAAATGTTGTTTGTTACTTTTTTACTTATTATTTCCCACCCCCTTTTTTTCATATGTCAATAATTTTTCTTTGTTTTATTCTTCATTTTGAACTTATCTAATGAGTGCTGTTTACTTGCAGCTTAAGCGCAATAAATGATACTTATTGTTTTTCTTAACTTTCTTAGTGTTTTCTTGTATTTATTTATATATATATATATATATATATATATATATATATATATATATTTACTTGAAAAACCAATAGTTTACCCTAAAATCAGACTTCACAGAATTGAGCCATGGCTGTTTTGATCTTCCTCTTTTATGGGCTACAAATGGGCTCTGACACTAATTTTTTTATTACTTTTTACTGAATCCATTTTGGTAGAATGAACAGTCCAGTTCATTTTCTTAATTTTAAAATACTTCAAAATTTTTGTTAAACTTCTAAGTTAAAGCGACTTTGCTAAACGCCATTTTCTTTAAAAAATACTGTTTATAAAGATGAAATATTTTATGGCAGCATTGCATTTTATAAAAATGGTAATTAAGCACTGTATTTAAATTAGAACTCAGCATAAAAGAATATTTCAAATATGCAATAAACTGTAAAAAAAATTTGTTTTAAAAAAAAAGAATATCTTAATAGACCTGTCATTAATTTTTAGCAATAGATTTTCAGTCCCATTTTACTAGTTTCTTTTACATTTGAAAAGAAGATGTAACGGAGAAGACATTTTTCAAACATCAACATTTTAATTACTTTCCTAGAATAATTAAACTAGGAAATCTAAATCTGATTACCAATTTCCAAATTGTTTATTTCATAGTGCAATCCTCATTTCATCGTCTGAGATATTCAAAAAAATAAATAAAAAAATCTAAAATTTCTAAAAAAAATCTTAATGTATAGAGAGAAAAAAAAGCAACGAGGTTTAAAGAGGTGAGATAAAGTACAATTTTTTAAAAGAAAATATTTGTAACAGTAACTAGAATTAAACCTGTAAATAGAAATAATTCTCTTGGTCTACCATTAACAATCATGCATTAATTTTTCTTACAATTAAAAAAAAAAAAAAAAAAAAAAAACAGGAAATTAAAAATATTATAAGTATATATCATTTATCTAGCTAAATAAGGACAACATGAATTCCATTCAAAAATAAATTATAATATAAGTTATATAGATTTTAAAATTCTGTATAAAACTGATAATAAGAGTTAATTTTTTAAAAGAAAAAAAAAAGAGTTAACGTAATAAAAAGTTTTGCATTACATTGTTTAATTTGTTTAATTATAGGCTTGTGGATGCTGAAGACATCTAGGGAGGCACTAAAGATTTCTAGAGGACCAGCAACAAATTTGTTATATTAAAATTACTAATAAGAAATTTTAATTAAATAACAAATCTTTCCCAAAAAAGTTTAAGGTATCTAATAATTTGGTACTTTTTCTCTGCAACTTTTGGATTTCTACAGTTAGTAGCACTGGGCGATGTTAAGATTTTGGCATTGCGATGCATCGCCACTCTAGCATCACGATAATTCGATACACAATAATAAACTCATCACGATAATAAACTCAATCCTCAGCTAACTTTCAAAAAATGCTATTAATTCATCAACAATAAATTGATTTCTTTCTTTTTGGAATCAATAAATCACAACAGTGACATGATGCATTGAAAATAAAAATAAAAAATTTGAATAATTTGTGCAGAAGGGGGAGGCTTGAGGCAAAAATTAGTTTACCACTGCCTATGTCATTAAATAAGTAATTATGACTATAAAAATCAAAATGCACACTGAGATCATTCATAAAAATCTTCATAAACAGAAAAATAAAAATTTTGCTGATGAATTGAAAAGTTAGGAACAAATAACGCTAAAATGTACGAAACTTCCTATTCACCCACTTCAAATTCAAATTTAGTTCATTACCATCAATAATAAAAAAAAAAGGAAAAAGCTCTTCATGCAAGCTTGCAGTCATCAATTTCATGGTCTACTGTGAAACCTTCATCATGATGCGTGTAGAAATCGTTGTTAATGATGCATCTGAAACATCTCACGCATCTCGGTAAATTGCAATTTTAGATGCTTTGAAAAGTTGCAGATTCAAACATCGGATCGGCGATGATTACACAACATCAATATTTTTTTATCTTTAGATGTATCGCCCAGTCCTAACAGTTAGTTTACAAACGTTTGCTGCCTGACTAGAAATCACAGAAGTAAATGTACGGGACAACATTGATGGGTTGCAGGTTGGCCAAATTTCCTCATAAATGTTTATTACAGATCCATAGGAATATTTATAGATAAATTGCCAAGTTGATTTAATTTAAATTGCATAGGAATGTTATGTCATTATATATTGTCGATTTTCATAAAAAAGTTTTAATAATAAAATTATTAGCTAATAAGAATTTTCAATAAAATAACAGCATGATAAAAGCGAATAATAGTGAAAATATTAAACTACTTGAAAAAAATGAGTCCAATAAAAAAACTTTTTCTTACAGAGTGGCGTTAAGAAATTGTTTGCTTTGTCAAGTGGACGGTGATCCAAAAAAGGTTGGGAAACTGTTTAAATTAAAATTATTTTTATAATACTTATCTAAACAATTTAGTTTCTTCCAGTCTTTATGGTTTTTCCCAATGTCCCGAAAGAAATGTCTCTTTCAAAATAAATTTTAACCTTGTTAAAAACGCATTTAAAATTAATAGTTAATTTTCTAATTATTAATTAGTGGCTAATTTTAAACTTGGACTTGGCCCAGAATCTCATGCAAACAATGATATTTTCAAACTCTATCAGGAATGCCAGAAACAAGAATAGTCTGCCAAGTTTTTGTGCCTCTTCGGATGCAGCACTATTCACTGGTGTACATTTTCTCTCTCTTTTATATTCTTTGTTCTAGTTTAGTGGCATACATTATTTATGAGTTGATTTCTGAATAAAGGAATAAAGCTATATAAAAAAAAGTTACTTTCATTTATTGACAATTTTAATAAATGCCACTATAGTTTATGATTTAATTTCATTTCTTGCATACCAGTGTCTTGCCTTTATGAATGGAACTGCACAATATGTTTTTTTCACTGCAATGAATTTTTTTTTTAAATTTTAATATTGTATTTATAGTTAGTGAAAATTTCAGTCAACCTTAACTTGTTCTGGAAAAAAAAAACTATTGCTTGCGTTTCAAACAAAACTTTAATCAATATCGTCATTTTGTTAATTGACAAATGTTTAACGCACATACATGTGACAAAAAAGTGCAATCCTTTTTTTTTTTTAAAACAAAACATGGTTAAAAAAAGAGGAATAAATCACAATCAAATAGAACTAAAATTTGAGTCTTAATAAATTCAAAACAATCAGAACATATTTAGAATTCGGCAATTTGATAAATGAACAATAACTCATTATTGTAATTCAAGGATGGCACCCTGACAGTAATAAATTTCCATCAAAATTCTTAATAAATTTTCTATAAAACAAAAAGTGCTCTTTCCTGACTACAATAAAGAAACTTAACAACATACCTCTTTTGCTTTAGCTTTCAGTTTCAAGAGTTCTGGGTCTTCCAGTTTTGATCGACTCTGAAACAAAAAGTAAGTATGTACTTAAATAAAAGAATATAAATTATCAAAATATTGAAATGAAGAAAGCAAACAGTTTTCACTAAAAAAAAAAAAAAAAAAATTATGATGTTTATTCCAAAATTTCTTGAAAGTTTCAGAATCTCTGAAGCTTTAAATAAATCCATATTTTTAAATCTTTGGGCACCTAATGTCCAGAAGTGAGGGCTAATATTTTCTGCATCAGATATTTCGGATTTGTTTTATCAGTTTCAACAGTAACAGATTCTTTTCAAAGATCTGTTACACAATATATAATATATTAGTTGTTGCTATTTGATTGGGTATATAAAAATTCATGTCAGCCAATGAGAAGCAATGATAGTGCATAGTCTCTTACATCTTTTATCAGCTATATATAACTATCAATATAATTATAAATTCGTATAGAATTTATAAATCTACATAGCTAGCAGTTGGTAAATTATGCCAAATCTGTTACTTCTCCACAGATATGGTTTTGAATCATATTATCCATAAAAGATTACTTGAAATTAGTAGTGAAAATAACATAAATTGAGTAAAATTTGAAAGTGAATTTTAATATATTTTTAATGGAGAATGTAAATAATAGATGGTGATGAAATGATAATTTAATGGCCATGAATAAAATATTTCAGAAAGTGATCTTGATTTGATTTTATATCCGAACTAACCACATAATATTTGTTTCAAAGCCTGTTACTTACTTTGGAACAGGTATTGTTTTGAATCTGATTACCCATAGCAGATAAAAAGAAATTAGTTGTGTAAATTTTTTTAATAGTTTTATTCATACAATTAAGCACGGAAAGTGCTTCATTTTACACAAAAAGCCGTGCTGAATAGTTTTTGACTTTTCTTAAAAACAAAAGCTATTAATTATAACATTATAATGAATAACTGTTCAACTATTTAAAACTACCTACTTTTGCTGCTTTAAGTAAAATTTCTTTTTCTTGGTCATCATGACGCTTCTTTTCTAGTTTATCTAATTCTTCCAGGAACTTTATCTGAGATTTTGTATCTCGTGTTATCTCATATTTTGGATCATTCTATAATAAAAAAAGAAAACTATCATCATCACAAGTTTGGTAGGATTTAAATCAAAAAAATTTTAAATTATTACAAATATACTCTTAAGAGTATAACTATAGGTTATTGTAAATGATTTCCCCCCCTAAGTCTCATGTAGAGAAATAATTAGAGGGAAGATTTTGATAAAAGTCAAGTTGGAACATTTAAATAACATAATTTTCCTTTGTATGCAAAATAATTTGCTGTTTAACAAACTTATTTAAATTACATCCCTTTAGTTTTATGTTGATTTAAATACAAGTCCTCTTATAAAAATGTAATTTGTGTTTATGAAAGATAAAGGAAAAACAAAAGAACGAATAAATTGGCACTAATTGATATTTTTTTCTACATTTTCCACTCTAAATAATTTATTCTTCATTTTAAATCTAACTGACATATTGGGTCTTGGTCGTTAAAAATTCACGAGGGTGTTTTGTGTCAAGCTCGAACAAACGACAACTACTTTTCTAAATGTTAGTTTTGAATAATTATATACAAAATAACTTCAATAGTTTAATTAAAAATTATTTTAATAATTCTGTTTTTAAATAATATAAAGCATTATTATACATTTTATGAGTTTCGATAGGTAAACAAAAATTGCAATGACACAATTATAGCTATTTCATAAATAGAAGCATTAAAATTAAAATTGATACCATAATCAGCATTACATCATTTAGAAGAAGAGTTACAAAAGTAGGGAGCAACTATATTTTTTAATAACTAGATGAAAGAAATATTCAAATCTTGGATCACAGAGAGAGAAATTTGTAATATGGATCAGTGTAATTATTTGCACTGAGTCATTTATATTCTGTCACAATACCTTGGACTGGTATATGTAACAGGATGTTCCGATTTCTTTTGGACTTTGTGCCACCCAAAAGATGCGATAAATCAATTTTTGAAATATTTAAAAAAATTTATTAAGCAACATTGTTAATGATTGATTTTATTATTTTAGCACCTGCAGGGTATATGAAAACAAGTTTTAGTTGCCAGAATATCTAAATTCGATAAATGAACAAGTTTAGAAGAAAAGATCTCGAAATGAGTGTTAATCAAGGAGTAAGATCTAATGGACAATTACAGTCAATTTTTTTAAAAAAATTTTAATGCATTCAGAATCCCTCAAAACTACCAGAAATTTTTTATTACTTTCCTAATAAGGCTATTTATTTAGTTATTTTTAATCAAAAAACGCTTATTTTTGTTTTCACCTGAAACGGAGAGTCCCGATTCACGAACTGACGTCACATGTGTTCATCTGACGTTCACTTACATTGCTGTGCTGTGAAAGCCAATATGTTCTTGCTTTCGTTTCAATTTTCGTAATTAAATCCAACTACTTTAGATGGTCAATAACTATCTGTACAAAAAATTGCACCCTAATATCGCTTAATAAAAATGTGGTTTAATACAACATATTTTTATAATGTTACATTTCAATGGTACCCACTGAAACATTGCTAATAATTGACGAAATTTTCTAGCTCTGAATATTTAAGATTTTTTAGTTCAATAATAAAAGTGTGCGGTATTGCTTATTAAATGATGCGCTATAAATACAAAATAACTTAGTTTTTTCATTTTTTTTTAACCATAATAATCTTAATTTTAATGTATACTTCAAATTCATTTCATCAAGATTTATTTTCATCTTACGTGAAAGAAATGTTGGATCATTTTTTTTTAATGTAGATTAAATAGTTTAAGGTTTTAAAATGTAGGAAAGCCTAGGTTATTGATAATTTTTATTTATTTATTCTAGCGTGAATTCAAAGCATGTAATTGTCTGCAGCATAGCAGTAGCCTTTTAAAAGATTTGTGATCACAGCAAAACTTCAAATTCATTCTTTCAACAAAAAAATTTAATGTTAAAAGAAATTTTTTTCATACATTCCAGTAGATTTTCATTAATTTTATTTTAATTGCCTTAATGTATGTTTTAAGAGTATTTGAAATCAAGCACATGCATTTATTTAGTTCCTTATTACAGAAGCAGGAATTAAATTTTATAAGTGCATATAAAAAAAAATTTTCCGCCATATAGCAAAGTTCATATTTACTCGAAGAATAAAAATATTGAGAAAAAATATCGACATTACTGTTTATATTTTAATTATTTAATAAATAATAAAGAATGTGCATTATAGAATTACTTTGCATTTTGTATAAGTTAATTTTTTATTATTGTTTTTTAGCTTTAGTGAAACAAAAACTTCTAGCTTAATGATATTCGCTGAGATTTTGTGGATAGATGAGTTAATTAGATGTGGATAAATGAGAAATTAAGTGAAATTTTAAGTATAACTAGATTATGGTGATGATGATGGTCAGATATATTTCAATGGACTAGATTCTTGAAAGTGTTAATACGTTTTTGGCTATACCGAATGCTTAACCTGAGATTTTTTTCCAACTATTTTAATTAAATTTTCTTAATTAAAAATGCATAATGTATTAATTTTACTATTTTAGAATTCTTCATTGCAAGCACTGGCAAATAGTTTGCAAAAATACTGAGAGAAATGAACAATAACCATACCTTGTTAATACTATATTGCAGAAAAAGGAATTAAAATGTACAAATTTGAAAATAATTTCTAACTGTAACGAAATTCCCATTTAGGCAAAGAATAATAAATATAAGCGTAATGTATTTTTAAATATTTAATACATAGTAAAAAAAAAAAAGAAAAAAGATGACATAAACTGCATTAGTCAATATTTACTTAATCCTTCAACTCTAGTAATAAATAAAAGAAGCAACATTATTTGAATTCTTGAACATTAGCACATAGATTGTAACGATGTTGGACTGAAGATATATTATTTTCTGCATGAGAAAAATTTTCTGTATACTCTTGTTATTACAAGAAAAAAAAAAGGGATTTTATTTTTAATGAACAGAATCCATGCTTCATGAAACTGAATAATAAGTTGAAATTAAATTTTTAAATTTAGGTAAAACATACATTTTACTTAACATATACTATAATATGTTTGCACAAAGCGAAAAAAACAAAAAAACACTCTGAATAAGTTTTGATCAAATTTTCTGAACAGGGATTAAATCTTAATGGTTTGAGAGGGTGGGCTCGAATATGTTAATTAGTACAGACCATATTTTCAGTTAAAAAATCAGACATAAAAACATACTTAATACTTCCTGAGAAATTATATTTTAATCGAATAAACAAACACAATGGGGGATATTTTTTTGCAACAGATTTGGATTCTTTACCCTTAAAATATAACTACAACCTGGGGGGGGGGGGAATTAGGGTGTGCTATTAGTTTGGTCAGGAGAGTGGTCCAAAATTTTGATTCCTTAAAACTTCTATCTTTTGTATATTTTGACATATCTTAGGAACTCTCCCAGTAAATATTTGAACAGAATTATAAAATTGGTTTAAAGGCATTTCCAGGTAAAAAATTAATTTCAAGTAATGTGTAGATATGCACATTTTTTATCATTCAAAGAATGTAAATTTCTAAAGCAAAATACAAATCTGCTAATTAGTTCCTAAGAAATAAAATTTAAAATTCGACTTCTCTACTTGACTGATTTTGTATTTTGCCTTGTAAAATTATATTCTTTAAAATGATATAAAAATGCATAGTACTATTAAATAAAATAAATAAAAAATAATAAATGAATACTAAAAATTTTTTGCATGCAACTAACTTTGAATTTACAATTTTGTTTACAGTTGTGCGCAGTTTTTTTCTTTCTTGATTCACTTAAAAAATCCCTAAAATATACTGAATTACGCAAAAGGTCTAAACTTTAGACCAGCCTCCCGACGTTACTATTGAGAGATTAGTTCCCAGATTGCAGTGACGATTCCAATATCAGAAATCGAAAATAGTTGGAAAAAGGTATGTTTATTCGGAGAAAGTCTGATTTGGTAACTTAAAAATATCATCTGCACTAATTAATTAGCATATTTGAGGTCACCCCCCTTGAAATATTAAGATTGAGTCATAGTACCTGAAGATCAGGTCATTAGTAGAAAAATTAAGCAGGGTGATTTGTTTTCTTTTCTTGTGCACTGTACATTTAGTAAAACACATTTGTAATTTTAAAAATAAAAATTGCTAAAAAATTTTTTGGAATAACTGTTTAATAAAATATAGATTTTTGATCAGCAAAACTAGGGGATACCTCATGATGAGTAATATAGATGAGTTTTACCACTGCAGTAAGAAAAAAATAACTGTCCAACAAACAATCACCTTTTCAACAACAAATTTCATCTAGCCAGTGTTAAAAAGAAAAACTTTTGAATTGACAATTTTTAAGGAAAAGTGAATAAGTTATAACAGCAAACCTTTATAATTTCACTCCTGTGGTCAGATACTATACTTAATCTTTCAATTAAAGTCTTCAATCTATTCTCGGCAGCATGCGACACTAAATCGACGACATCACTCCGAATTTCATCCAGACCATGTTTTTTAGCTAGGAAAAGACAGCAAAACAATAAATGTTTCTTAAGTAATAACACACAACATTTTATGTAGGAAAAAAATTTTCAGGAAATTTTTTCCATTTTTCAGGGGAAAAAAAAAAATTGCAATACTAAAATTTTTTAGAAATTTCATTCAGTGCTTATGCTTAATTTGAAGAAGAAAAAAAAAAGAAGTTTTTCTTGTTTATCAACAGAAACAATTCTAAAAAATAATGCACATAGCCATGCAATACATCAGTAATATAAAGATGAGAATAATACTGGTGCACCAAGAACACCAATGAAATTTTAAACAAAAAGTTAGGCATCATTATCAGAACAAAATCATTATCAATCTTACTTACTACCAGGGCTGTCACATTATTTTATTTAATAACCTCCGTTGAACAGTAAACCCAATTTTGAGTTTAAGACTACTAATGTTTAACTCCATAGCATTGTAATTTTAAACTCAATCCAACAGACAAGGAAACTCCTGGATTAAGTATTGGGAGAAATTTGCCTTTGTGGAGGACTTTTTCGATGGAACTAATCCGCATTTGCGTTACATGGAGAGGAAACTCACATGGTTAGCCTGACAGCAAGGGGACTTTAACCCATGATCCGTCTACCACTGAGGATATTTTACACCAGCACTTTTGTCGGTGCGAGCCGTGTGCAAAATTTGTATCGATAAGCCATTGCTGAGATTCGAACCTGGTTCACTTCATTGGAAAGCGAATTCTATATCCCCTGGCCACGACGGATCCTGGTAAATTATTGAAGATTTTATCCTGTTTTAAAAGTTAGGTCTAAAACCCATTTTTGATGCAGTTTTTGACCATTGCTGAAATTTTTTCCAAATAATGCCTCATGGACTAAAATGTAGACACACCAAAACTATTATAACACATTAAAATAACCTGTTTGTATTAAGAAATTTATTCTAATAACTGTACTAAACATTGATAAATACACTTGAATTAATTGATTGAATTTTTTTTTAAGTCACTTAAACAAACATTTCTATTTTTGTAAATTATAATTAATTCACTTATCAGGGAAAATATTATAATCATGATTTTTAGGCAATGTTCATGCACATATAAATATTAACAATAAATATTGAGAATAAAATCCCCCCCCCCCAAGATGAGAGTAGACAATTATTAGAGACCACTTTAGTGTCCCATAAGTTAAAAAATATGCCTAAATTGCAGCACAAAAGAAAATCTATATTTAGATTTATAAAAATTAACAACTCATTACCAGCATAGGAACTGAATTTTAATACAGCAATGGAAGAGGTCAATGTTAAAAGAGGTATGTTACAAATCTGCACTTTCGAGAAAAACTGTCTTGAAAGATTGTTTTAATTAGTTCCAAATTGTTGGATTCCCTTTTTTAAGCAGTCTAGAAAATTACCCGGTATTTGATGATCGGTGACTGATATTCCAAAACCAACAATAAACTTATTTTCGTAAAAATGTTACATACCCCCTTTCAATAAATATTGATCTCGGAATATTAATAGTACATACAAAGATTTTAGAAAACCCTGTTTAAAGTTTTAATGATTTTGGCTATATTATTTTTCTATAGAGGATATATAACATGAATCAAAATTTATGTTGCATAAATAATTATTTCATAAATCAAAACTATGTAAAATTATATGCTACAATCCAATTCTATAAAACCCAACCCTGCACACTACACTGATAAGGACAATTATAGAGAGGATCTTATTTTTAAAAACAAAGTTACAGTAAATAAATATTTAAAACCTTTCAACATTGCATTAGAAAATTAAGAATTTAGGAAAAAGTGGTTTAAGTGAAAAATTATAACATCAAAAGAAAAGTTCCTCAAAAACGCCTTTTTCCAGGTTTTTTAAAATAATGTGACATTTCCAGAGTTTTACTTAACGCACATGAACCCCCAGCGTTAAATTCTAATGGCAACATGAATAAGGCATAACGTTTACTTTGTTTAATACCAAAAAAATATATATATATTGTGTTTGATTATTTACGCATATCAACATATCGTTTTTAAATAATGACTATCGTCAAGTAGAGAGCCGTTAACTATATAATGTTACGTATAATTATTTTAGAGCACTATGTGTGAATATACTAACCAATTGTAAGAACCCGCCTATGAAGTGCACTTGATAAAAAATGGTTTTCATCCTTACAAGATCTAATTTGAGTACCAACTAGTTCAGAATTTGTAGCTAGTATCCTCTGGCTTTCTTCAACCAAGTTGACTCCACCCATGGCAGCCACATCGTTTATGTCATCCTCATCCCTACGTCCAACACAAAGTTAAATATACATTTGGACAATAAACCACAAATTAAGGGTCAATATAACAAGCATGATACACAGCTGTCAACATGGATAGGAAAAAATCCAGCAGATATTACAAAATAATATGAATTGTTGCATAATGTACTAAAATTTTAAGTATAGGGAATTTTATAGTCATCACAATAGAAAAACTGCAATATTTTCTAGTTAAGATTGACATTAAATGAACTTGAAATGTTATGTATTATGTTTACTCATAATTTCGAATATTAATAGGCATTTAATTCTTCAAAGATAGTTAAGATTATTTTTTTTTAATTTAAAGAGAGTTCTAAATAAAAATAAACTGAATGTTTTAGAACAAATAAGTTTTAAACCGATTTCTGAAAATGAGGCTTGTTACATTATGTATAAGTTATACTTATTTAAATATTCAAGAAAGCAACAATCTGTACAAAAATTCTATTTCAATTAGAATTTTTTTAGGAAACATACTCAATTTTAGGGAATTTTCTAAAATGCACAAAAACCAGGAGAATTTTATTTAAACCAGTAGTCCAGGATAAACTAGCAAAATCCAGTAGAGTTGGCAGCTATGATGATATTTATATATTTATTTGTATAAACACAAAGAATAAAAAAATTAAATTTTTATGATTAGAGCTATTTAATTCAGTAACACAATTTTTAGTAAAACTTTATTACTACTAAAAAAAGCTTTTTTGTTCATGACAAGCATTTTATATATTTTTTTTAAACATTAGTTAATCAGATCTAGTTATAAAACACGTATATTTTACGAGAAGTAATCTTCCAATACAATGTTAATATTTTTTTCGCCACTGAATGGCATTGTTTAATGTTACTGTTATGTATTCAATATGTTCTATTTTCACTAGTCTTTTATCCTCCATTTTGTCAAGAACACCAACTGGGTACAGTAGGTTTTGGCCCTCCATTGGCTGTTGCGCCAGAGTTTAGCTACCTAAGATCAAGACTGAATCCAAATAAAAACATCTTACCTCACAGAAACAAAAGGTTTCTTTTCTTTGGAGGCAACTGCAGAAGGCTTTATTATTGAGACTTGTTTAGGTAACATAACTTTTGATTGGAGGGCACCCACTGTGGCTGGAGATTTCTCAACAATACCAGTATAGGAACCAGTTGTGGTGGATAATATAGGTCGTATAGATCTTGTTATATTTTGTGGCATATTAGGCTAAAAGAAATGAAAAGTACATTTAAAAAAATAAACACACAAAATCAAAAGTTTACAAATTCTTCGTTGGTTTGCATTAACTTTCCCTTAATGTGTAATAATAATTTTCCCTAATTATTATATCTATCATATGATTCAAGGTCACATGAATCAAACAGCATGATTTGTATTCACACCTTTCTAAAATTCAAAATCGTGATTCACTTCACTCTTCTTTACATTTCAATATCATGATTCATATTCATGTGATTTTAAAATAAAACAGTGTGATTCATATTCACACAATTTTAAAACCAAACACTGATTTGTATTCATGCAATTTTAGTTCAGACATTGCAATTCATATTCATGCGATTTCATATTTTTATTTTAAAGCTTTTTTCCAATTAGAAATGTTTATAATTTAAATTCAAACTTTGGTTGTTTGTATTATAGGATTAAAATGTGAAATAAAAAATTTGGAATAGATTATAGAATTTTATGTTTCTATATAAATTCGTTATGAAAAAATTAAAAACCCAATTTATGCAATAAATTACAAAAAAGTATTTTTCATTCATGCTACAAATATATTTTAACAGAAATATTTAAAAAGTATAACAGAGACACTATAATGACACTATAGATAATATAATGTAGAGTGTCAACTATTTACATAAAATTATTCAATTAAATGTTTCCTTCAAGTGTTGCTAGAGGGCCATAAAAAACGCAACACGATGACGCCAGAGTGGATCGTCCTTAAGTATTACAGTTCATGGTTTTAACATTATATTGAAAAATTAATAAATGAGTGGGAATAGGTTTTAGCAAAAATATGGGAATAGACTGAAAGCTTTTAGTTAAGTTTTTTTTTGCAGCCTGTGATAAGTTAATATTGATTGCTCAGTTACAGAGATTTCTGCAATGTGATTTCATTATTTACACAATTTGAGTAGTTTATGAAATTGTCAATTATGAATTGAATATCTATCATCAACTATAAGGCAAAATTAGGAAATTTTGATACTGACCAAGGGCTAGTTATAACATTCATAATAGTCGAACCCTTTTTTTTAAAAAAGATGTGATAGTTTAATCACAAATTTAAATAATTAAAAAACTGTTGATATTATCACTGCAACATTTCTTTAAAAATATTTCATAATAATATAATCAATGTGACAAGATTCATCTCTAAAATAATGGACAATTTTAAGAAACAAGCATGAAATAAAGTAATTTTCAAAATACAGTCGAGCCTCTTTATTGCCAAAACCGCTTGACGTGGAATATCGCATTACATGAAACACACGTTTGGTTCTGTGAGTCAGCAATCAATTATTATTGTATTTTACATGCTTAACATGAAATTTTGAAGCTGATTATTGCTTATCATGAAAGAAAGAAAACTGAAAACAGCACACATGATAATAATGTGAATAAAGTCAAACTCATTCATTTTCAGAAATGCTATTTCTATTTTCTTCCTTTGCTAGAAGTAACAGATGGGCAAATAAATAAAATAGTTTAGTAAAGTAGTTAACACTTTTGAGCTTATTTTAATTTGTTTCATAATAGTATTGTTTGCATACATTAATGTAGTACATAACATGTATTAATAATACATAAATTTTTTTCATGATGTATCGGATAAAACTAAATTCAGTTTTTTAACATAAATAATAATTACAGATTTCGCATTAAGAAGATTCAACTGTATTTTAAAGTAATCATAACAATTCCATACTTATTCAATAAATTACAATGCACATGGGTTAATTTTTCCAGGAAAATGTTGCGACCGTGCAGAGATCAGCAGACAATTATTTAATTGCCATTTGTGGCATTGAGTTGTCCAATGGTCAATTTCGCATTACATCTCCTATATATTTTTTTAATAAAAATTATTTACAAAATTTCAGTAGAAAAAAATTATCAATTGGGTATTTGCACTTCAAAATGAAGATCACACATGTGAACTATCACGTCAGCACAGACTGATCGTTTATAAACAAAATGGGGTGTTAAAGTCGAGCTAAGTTTCTCCACATAAATTAGAATGTTAATTAATGTGATATTAATTAAATACAGCGCCATATTGCACATCAAATATGTTGAAATATATTTTTTTTCTCATCTGCGTCTTCTATTTGACTCAGATTTACTATTGTTTATATATTAACACATAATATGTGTTTTATAATGTGATATATTGTTGCTTTATGTACCTGGCAACTTTAATGCACAATCAGTTTGTTTATATTCTACGTGACTTCATGCCTGTCTTTGTATTAATTAAGAAATATATAGCAAAAGAATTGAAATCTTTTTGAAAGAATCTCGGTGAAGAACATAGAACGTTTCACTAAGGAGAATTGACACCCGACGGGCTTGGCTTACTCGAAACAGAATAGAAAAAGAGCGGTTGCAAATGTCATGTTTCAACAACCAATTAGGATTGTTAAAACCACACTATGCCACTTGCACATATCCAATTAAAAAAAAATCAAGACAAGTTATCACCCATGTAATATTTTTTTTTCCAAAAAAAAAAAAAAAAAAAAAAAAAAAAATTATTTTTGTTGTCTGAAAGTGGCTTACAGATATGAGTCTCTGAGTTAGTAGGGTACTTCCAGGAGGCTGTGAGAGTTGAGCAGTTAAGGCACTTGCAGCCATGTTAGTAACAACACTACGGGTAGAAGAAGGGGTGAGAGGAGATCTCAGGTTAGACATCTGAAAAATTATTCAAACATCATTACACAATACAAGTTAACCATTCATCATGCATTACAAAATATTATACCTAAGACTCTCTACAATTCGTGTTTTGTTAAATATGATAATTTTTTCAAACAGAAAACATTGATTTCTTAAATTTTCTTTTATTGCATTGCATTGTTATATTCGAATATATATTGGGACAAGTTTATTTCGGCTTCATCTCTCTGTCAAATCAGAATCTATCTCAGGAAAGTTAATTTAGATGCAATTTAGAACAATAGATGGCAGCATTTTACTGAAGGTTTTAAAGGAGACTAGTTTATGTTCATAGCGCGTAAAATTTTTTGGTCACAAAATGGCTTCTAATTCCTCAAAACATTAAATAGATGCTTTATTTTTTTAGAAAATAAACAAATTTATTTTTAATTTTTAGAAAATAATGCACCACTAGAAGCGAACTTTACCTCTGCCATGGTGAGTGTCAGTCAAATCAAGCGAATAGGCTGTAGCAACAAAACCTTAAAATTTTATGCATGTCATTCAAAATATCAATTTTTAACTACTAAGTATACTTTATTTTGTACTAAACAATTGAATTTTGATACAAAAAAAGTTGACAATTTAAGTACCCAAATCATCAAAATAGCTTGACAAATAAAAGGTTAAGTTGGCAAAATTTGGGGACAGGAAAATATTCGTGTGACCAGCAGACAGGATATTGTGACTTAACAACATTTAGTATCATTCAAAGTAACAAAATCTAAAATCTAAAGTGTAAAATTTTTTAAAAACATTTTGTAACAGAAATTTAAAAGTGAGAAATCTTACATGTTTTTTTCTTTCTGTTTATTAATCAAAGTTAATAAGTCAATAATTGTTATCCTGATAGGAAGGACAATTTGATAACTTAGTTATAAGATTTAACACAATCAAAAATTAATTATTCATTACACTATTGCTTTTATTTAAAAAGCACTAAAAGCATGAATCTTTACCTGCGTAGAAGGCACAACAACGGGCTGCATAGAAGCAGGCAATGGAGGAGGGCGTATTCCTTCAATTTGCATCTCCCCACTCATAAGAGCCTGCCGCACGTGGGGCAAACTTTTCTGTAGTAAAAAAAAAAAAAAAAAAAAAAAAAAGCAGATTAATATGGATAGCATTACCATTAAATCCTTTCACATAAAAGTATAATAAAATAGGCAGCATAGCATATGGAAAACACTGAAGCCTAACTAATTTAGAAAAATCTGAGGTTTCTTTTTTTTGAGATTTCTACCAAAACTTTTTTAATGACTATACCAATAAATGTACACTGAATTCTCGCGTGGCTCTCTAATGTTAAGAGGCAAATAATAGTCTTATCTTATTTTAGCTTTACTGTCTTTTTAAAAGAGATTGTTCAGGGTTTGCAGAAAAGTAGGTTTTTAAGAAAAACACAGCCCAAATGCGTTTCTTCATTAAAAGACCCAATTTTACCCAGAGACAAGTTCTTATTTTTTAATTTTTTTAAAATTTAAATACTCTAAATGCAAAATTATATATACTAAATATAAGAACAAGATATAGGATGAACTAAAAAAATATTACTTGATTATTATCAAAAGGATTGACAAAAGAAAAGGTTATGAGGATAATTATGTCAGTCTTTCTTTTCTGCGTTCTATATGTATAATGAATTGCATAATGAAGTTACTGAAATCATTCGTAAAATAAAAAGCTTAATATGCTACGCGATTAACATTAAATTACAAATAAACCTGCAATTTGGTTTAAAAGGAATGAATGGAATTTCAAGAAGCATTGTATATATTCATGGAATGAACTGCACAACTTTTTGTAGCATTTGGTACATTAATCTCTATTCTTAAATGCACGAATAGTTTTCTTTGTTGTTAAGTGTTTATTCTTTATTCCAAGTACATAATTTACAATTTTAAAAGACATAGAGAAATATTACTTTTAATTGATAATTATGCATGAATGAACATATCAGGAATAATCTATATCTACTATATGTATTTATATTCAATCAATAATTTAATTATATGAAGAAAATTGTTTGGAAATGATGAGATGTGAAGAAAAAAAAATTGGTGGGTAATAAGATCGTTTAAGTAGGATTTATAAAAGCACTGCACTGGCTTTTTCAGGGCTGGGCCCACCTTGGCGAACCGTGGTTGTTAAGGAATGTTTGTCTAGAAATTTTGCTTTCTCAGAAATTTTATTGTTATCTTGAAAATGGTATGGTTAAGTTTAAAAAAATCAAAATACAATATTTGAGTACATTTTCCATACGAAAATACTCAACACTACATTGAAAAAAAAATTGCAAATTAATCTTAAATTAAAGCAAGACTATGTGTCGACAGGGGTGCCACTCTAAAAAAATTTCAAGACAGAACTTATTTTTTGACCAAATAATACTATCTAGCGTTGTTTACCAAACTTTTAGAGATTTATAGCTCACTGACACCAAAATTTACCTTTCCTTGATATTAGCCTACATTCATCAAATCAATCATTTGATTATCTTTTCTAAATTTTTTTCTTTATTTTATGATTTTTTAGCAAACAAAACGAAAATAACAGCCAACCTTGCATATTTTTTAACAACTATTACTGAATAACCTGAAACCATTCATATCTCTATTTTTCATTTCACTGTTACGTATGTTTTGTTCTATCACTATAACTTCTTTTTTAAAAAAATAATCTTGATTTAACTTTGGCCAGCATGACAATAGGTTATGGTGGAGGTTTAGATTCAGCAATAGTGCAAATTTAATTACATAAGTAGATGAAGTTCAATCAATCCCGTTAGTCAAGACTTTAAGAATAAGATTTAGTGAAGCTGATAAAAAGAAGATAAATAAAAGTCCTGACATCATTACCAAATCATATATTTTCATAAGATATATTATTTTTTTATTTTGACCAAAAATTTTTTTAAATTTCTAAGGAAGAAAAAAAAAAAGAAAATTTAATTTAACAGAAATTATTAATCCATTGATTTTTCTCAAGACTGATTTCAGTCCCCAGGACTGAAGAGTGGCACCCATGTGCGTCGATTCTTAGTTGTAGTTCATTGACGCTGCACTAGAAGCTGCACAATGGGCTATTGGTGACGGTCTGTGAAACATCCCTGAGGATGATCCGAAGACATGCCATCACAATTTTGATCCTCTGAAGGCACCCCCGCTTCAGTGGCCCGACAACCTGCAAGCAAAGTCTAGCACTTTACGGTAGAACAATTTAACGAGGACCAATACCACACACCCCTGGTCCCTAAGCAGACTGATCCAAGTGGTCACCCACCCGCAGCCAGTGATGCTTGATTTCGGTGATCTTAACGATCAGTCCATTGCGGGACAACAGACATTATGAACTGATTGCCTGTTCCTATTAAAACCAGCACTTTTACGTATCAAAGTCAAAATTTTATGTAGATTTAATGCTTCATAATAACTTAAATGAATTGCAAAGCAAGGAAGTCATTTCTCATCGTGTTATGAACAAAGAATTTATAAATTCGTTTTTTTCGCGGTGGAAAGTTTAAAGTAATTGTTAAAGGTGAAGTAATTGGAACCGTGACTTAACGATCAGTCCACCGCAGGATTCTTAGAATTAGAATTTAGAAAATAAAATGAAAAAAATGGGTTATCAGATAACATAAAAAAGTGTGAAAGAAATGTTACCTTGAGAAAGTGGATTAAATAAGGCTGATGGTTTGAATGCAACTCTTTTTGCAGTTGAGTAGAAAATTCCTCAGGTTCAATAGTGCCATCCTAAAAAATTAATTCATGTTTAGTTACTCTAATGTAACTCAAAATGCATGTTTAAGATAATGAGCACAGCTTAAAATTTGCATTTAAGAAAATTAATGCAGCATGAAGACATTGTAGGAATTAGTTTCTTTTATAACCACTTTATTGGTTAGTGTACTAAATACAAAGAGATGCCTGAAAAGTAACATCTGTGATATACCTGCTTTTGCCAATCCTGGAGTACAGGACTTTTGCTTTGTATTGATTGTACTTGGTTTTAAAAAACATTCTTCATGAGATCAATTCAAAGTCAATCACTTTTACCAATTATTTCTTAAACACACATTTTAAGCTTTGTCTAAATAAAGAAAAACTTGCTGATGATATTTCACATTGATATATATTTCACATTACATTCACCTATGATTAGTTGACATTGTTAATAACACTAAATTAAAATCGATATTAATTAGAGTTGAACAATATGCATTTTGATGTGGAGTTTTAATCTTCTGAAATTTAACAGGATTAAAAATATTCCATGTTTTAAAAATTGTTAGTTCTCTAACACTATTAATTTGTTTTGCTTCTTTTACACTTAAGATAAGACTTTTGTAAATACAGTTGAAAGTTCCATATCCCTACGACAAGCGCAGAAAATAGGTCTTTCGGGTTAGGGTTTTAGGGTAGGGTTAAATTACTCTCTAAATTATATCTATTAATTTTTTTTTGTAACCGTGACAGTAACTCAAAAGAAAAATGCAATGCATTTGTCATGAAAGAACTGATAAAATGAAACATTTAATTAGGAATGAATACTAACAATCAGATTTTGTATGAGTTTCTTGACGTTGGAGGCAGTTTTCGTTGTTTCATCACCGGCTAATCTGATGAGTGTGCTCAAAAAATTTTGGCATTTCTTCTTGATAGTGTTTGGAGACATCTGTAAAAAAACAAATAAATAAAACATGCTATTCTTTTTCAAAGAGCAACAAAGATTTTTATAACAGCTAAAAAAAAGCAGCTTTAATGAAAAAAAATACCAGATTTTTTTAAAATAATAATTTAAATCACAGTAGTTTTAGTTTGAATAATAGTAGTGTATTATAAGAAATTTTGCACTAGCAAGAAAAGCCCAAATCTGGTAGTACTTTTTTAAGCCTGAATGCAATCTTTACAGGATAATGACAAATTAAGTTTAAGTCATTTATACTTCACTTTGAATAGGAGGATAACCTCTTCTAAGAATTCAGAATCTAAATTTGAAATAAATTGAAAAGAAAAAAATTACAGAAAAAAATAGGGAGAAAAAGAAGAGATGCCTATTGAATATCGAAAAATTCGACAAGGCACCTCTGTTTTTTTTACAAAAGAGATAAGTTTTAGAATGTACAAACAAGACAAGAAAAAAAATTGAGAGCATCAAAATTTGCAAAAGAATAAACTAACTATGTCAATAGGGAAATAGAAGGTAGTTTTCGTTAAAAATAACTGCCATATGAAATTTTCTATAAATTTACTTTAAAATAATTTTATATGAAGGAAAATATCTCTTTAGGAAAATATCTCGTTAGCAGGTTACCAGACAAAAATCTGTCTCAGATCTTGTACTAAAATGGCTAGCCTAGTAAGAATCGGGGGGGGGGGATAACAGAAAGGGGAAAATAAACTAATATATTACTTTAGGAAATTAAAGAGGCTTTCAATTCAAATTTTCAAAATAATGAATTTTTTTTTCCTTCAGAAAATATACCATTAACATTAAACTTCCGATAACTAATTAACAAAAGCTCATTTCAGTAAACTCTTCAGTTTAAAATGAAGGTGCTTTTTTTAAATGTTACTTTTCATTAAAAAAATTTCCTTGTTTCTAAACGCTAATAAAAATCACTACATTAAACATTTATAATAAGAATTTATTAATGCATACATTAATTAAAAAAATGGTTATAACACATTAGTCTTATATATTATAAAAAAAAAAACAATTTTGTTATGGAATTTGTTTTATTTTTTTGTTTGCTAGGGAATTTCTATATTTTTGATGAAAAAGGAAAGAGAGGAAATAGCAAAAAAATTGTAGTCTCCAGAAATTTCTAAGAAAAAATTAGAAAAGTAATCAAGAATTGTGAATACGAAAATAGCTCAATAAACTTTTTCGTTAAGACTCAAACACACCAATATGAATTATTGTAGAATAATCTGAAAAATCTGTAACATACATCAGTCAATTAAGAAACAACAAAGCAAAGCTGAAAATAAAAACTGTATTGTGTGAATATTTATTGCATACATTATAGTAATGATAGGATACATTAATATAGAAATTAGGGTTTGATGCAATCAAATTTTTTAACAAAATGTTTAGC
Organism: Parasteatoda tepidariorum; assembly: GCF_982258835.1. Taxonomy (NCBI): domain Eukaryota; kingdom Metazoa; phylum Arthropoda; class Arachnida; order Araneae; family Theridiidae; genus Parasteatoda; species Parasteatoda tepidariorum. The sequence continues at coordinate 8,720,478 of NC_141758.1, read as the reverse complement.
CTAAGACATACAATACTTCAATTAACACAAAAAACTTAAGCATGTGTAGCAAAAGCATGAAGAAGCAATAGGGCACAAACTGATTCACAACAAAGACAGTCTCGACAGAAAGAATTAAAATGGGCTCCATTCCTTGCTAACAAAAACCGGATCACAGGATGCACTTTACAGTTGCGGGATCAGTAATAGACTTATATATTTTGAACACTTACTATAACAGGGTGCGTAGCCAAATCTAGCAACAACAAAAAAACACCTTTTAAGCACTAAAAAAAGTATTTTTAAGCACTATATAGACTAACGAAATGCAAAATAATTCTCACGGAAATTTCATGATCATGATAAAATAACTAGTTTCTGAAAAGAGTAATAGAATAATAACTAGTTCCTGACTAGTTCAAGAAAAAATTTCTTTAACTCTTTTCTTGCTCATATTAGGAAGCATAAAAAGAGAGAGTGATTCTTCGGTTCGATTTTAGAGGGTGGAAAATTAAATCCTGAAATTGAGAACATCTCGCAAAATGCAACAGAGTTGCATGTGACAGTGCAAGTATCTAACCACATCCAGTTCAATATACAGACATGCGGATCCGCAAGTATTTCCTCAAACATGTCAAATAATTGGCACGTTCATATGTGATGGCAGTATGCTGAAATGCATTGTGTTTGAATGAATTATGAAAATGTTGTAGAGAACAATGTGAAAACCATGCTTATAATCTGTGGCAAAAATCGGCATGGCAAAATAAAAAAATCTCATTTTCGAAAAGGGAAAATTAAGCACTTTTTTAAAAACACCCAATAAAAAAAAGCACTTTTAAGGGCTTTTATCAAAAATAAGCATCTTCAAGCACTTTTTAAAAATGCTACGCACCATTTTTAACATGTAAACAAAACACAATCTGGCTGTAATGGAGTCAGGAGACAGACTATCAGTCAGAGACACGTGTGCACATGCACTGATCCATGCCACAACTGCTGAGGTGGCAGTAAAGCAAAATAGAACTTACCTCTCAGGACAGGCATTTTAGAATCAACCCACAACTTGAATCTAATAGGGTCTACTTAAAACTTAGCCCTGTCGGAATTTTGACTAACTGTTACTTTCACTTTTTAGTTTTAAAATATTTAAATAGTAATCCCATATTTTCATGCTTACTCATTTTTTTCTTATTCCTTATTCAGATAAAAATTTTTTAAAAAATCACATTTGATAATATAATCACATTCTGATGCTTCATTTATTATGCAAATTAAAATTATTTTTCCCTGTACAAGTGCTTAGAGCTCACAGCTTATCTCAAGCAAAACATAGCAAACACAAGGCAGAGTAGAAAAAATAGAATTTTTTTTTTTTAATCATTGATTTCCTTTTTTTTTTTTTTTTTTTTTAAACGGGAATTTAGAAACTTTTGTAAAGATTCTTTTCTTCTTTCTTTTTCCTATGACATATTCCAAGTAAAGAGACATGAAGCAAGGCTATCTTGCGTCAGACAGATTGCATTAGTAATGCAATAGGTAAAATTGGCTTTTAAGTGGTTTCTATCTACTTTTAAAACATACCATTTTAGTTTAAAAAATAATCGTGCAGGGAGAAAAAAATCTTTTGTAAAAAATGAACCTCAAAGGGTAAAAAGAAAATATTCATAAAACATTTATTAAAATGTTTAACTACAAGTTATGCTTTCAAAACTTGAATAAAAACAATGTTAAAATAGACTAATGCCTTTAACAAGATATTCAGGAGAAGAGAAAAAACAACTTAATATTGCTCAGGTTTTGCAAGTTATAAAGACTTTCAAAGGCTTCTTAAACTGATAAAGCATTCAAAACAAAAACATCCATGATGGATGCCACAGGATTTGAGGAAAAGCAACAATTACATTATTGGCACCATTCTTTGAAGCTTTCAACAACAAAAAGCTTTATGACAGTTCAAAGAAAGCAAACAGCAATTTAAAGCAGCTAGGGGAGGGAATAGATGGGACAATGAAAGCAGTGATAACAAGAGGCACTGCCACAAACCAACAAACACACACCCAAAATAGGAGAGCACATAGAGATGGAATCAAAGTGGTATGTGCAGATAGTATTTTTTTTTTGTTTCTTTTGTTTTTTGTTGTTCCAATCATTTAATAACTTACCCTATAAGCATCGTAGTGGTCACGATTGTAGCCAGAATAACAGAAATCCTTTCAAAAACAAAAATTAATGAAACAAAGGACTATTTGATACGTCACAATCGATAAAACCAATTATTACAAAGATATGCACATTTAAGTAAATAAAACAATAAATTAAGAAAGAGTTTAAATATTTTCTACCCGTTTAACTTCTTTTTTAAAAAGAAAATTAGGATGGTTCAAGGTTATGGACTACACTTGAGAAGTTGATCAATCATTGCACATTATCCATAATTTTTATCAGCAGAAATGCTAGAATTTAAAAAAGCACTCTTCAAATAGCCTGTTGTCAGTCAAATGGGTCATGGATCATTTTGCACTGACCACCTTGACTACCCAGACAAGCTACTTGAACCAAGGTAGGCTCCAAGTTGTTACAGGGTGAAAAACCCTAAGTCTTAGACAATGATAGATCAATACTTTAACCACACTGCCTTTATAGCTAGTGTAAGATTTACAAAGACGAAAAGAGGTGCCCAGAAGCATAATTTGATTCAGGGCACGAATAGGAAGGAAAAAAAAAATGCAGTTTCCTAACAGAAGTCTAAACTTTATACCAGAGAGATCAAGTAATTTCTCTTCTTTAAGTTTTAAAAATTGTAATTTGAGTTATTTAATGCTCATCAGAATTTTAGGAATTATACAAAAACTATGACAGGGTTCCCACTCAATTTCAGAAAAAAATTCCCCGATTTTTCCAGGTATATCTGGTAAATATCAATGAAAATCCGTACCATATTTTATTTATACCATGCAATTTTTCACCTGAAAACTTTTTTTTATTTGTCATGCCAAATACTATATTTTCTGAGTAAAAACATATAATACAATGAGAATGGAAACAAGGGTAAGTTTCACTAAAAAGTAGAATTTTATATAATAAATATAGTAGATGTTAGAATCATTTAACTCGAATCTCGATAACTGATTACTGTTACTGATAATTCTAAAATTGGTTATTTTCCAGGTATGATATAGGAATTTTCCAGGTATTTTGTAAAAAATTGCAACTTTTCCTGACATTTTCCCTGTTCTCCCTGACCCCTGCTATGAATGCAGTTGGCATATGAACTTGTACAAAATTTGAATTTCGTATAAAAATTTTCGATTACTATTTTATTGTGCAAGACATGTAAAATACAAGATAGTCAATAAACATTTCAACAAATTTTTGAAAATGATTATATATTATCCGTCATTTTAGATGTGTGTTTATTTTTTAAAACAAAAATGTTTTATTAAATTTTTTAACTTACTTCATATAAAAGGAAAAATTAAATTCCTCAATACATCAAATCGTAATTCGTCAAAAACATCAAATTTATAAAACGAAAATTTTATGTTAAGGGAAGATAGATGACAAGAGAATGATTGACCGTATAATACTAATTATGACTTTTTTGATTTAATTGTTTAGGAAATTTTAATAAAAATTTACAACAGTATTATCTTAAAGACATGAAGAAAATTTTTTTTTATAGAAAGTTCAATTTTACCAGTATGTATGGTTTAAAATGTAAAAGTGGTGTTTTAAGTATTTCAGTAAATACAGATTAACCAAGCAAATTTCTTTTAAATATATTATAAATTAATCTGTTCAATGAGTAAAAAAAAATTGAAGATGGAGACTACTAAATGCTCAAGATTCAAAATTATCAAGCAGACAGACCTAAAGACAATTTCATAAACAAACTAAGCTTACAAATAAACACAAATATTCTCACACTAAATTAGCTCAACATTTTTAAAATCTCATAAGCATGGTAGCAGAATTTATGGTATAAATCTGCAGTGCTATTTTCATATTTTTTGTCTGAAACTTAAGAGCAGTATTCGATTTTGATTCGAAAAAAATGCTCCTGATTTAACATGTATGAAGTAACGAGTATACGATAAACAGCAGAACTTGGAAATCAACAGTATTTAACAATAGTTAACCTAGTTGAAATCCAATTTAAATTTTATAAAATGCTGTTAAATTAAGAAATATATATATATTTTTTTTTAAAGCTTGTTCTAAGGTGCTCAGTAAAATCATTTTTGATAATTCTAAGTTTAGAAGTGTTTTAAACATAGTGTTTAAAACTAAAGACACTCCAAGCACAATACAGGAATAAAAAAGAAAAAGATATTAAAAAACGAAGAAAAAACCTGAAAGTTGATAATATAGAAATAAAAACTTTTTGTCAAAGGGCAAAATTAAACTACTGCGCAGGAGGTTTCCCACTACCAGGCTCATAAGAAAATAATAAGAATTTACATAAATACAAAAATCTGTTTACAATTTGAAAGTATTTTACATTTTAATTCAAATAAAGGAATAAATAATTTAAATATTAAAAAGGAGTCCACAAATAAAAAATTACTTAGGGCATTATTAAGCAAAAAAAAGAAAAGAAAGAAAAAGATTTTTTTAAGAAATCAAATGTTTGTTTGTCTCTCAATTGACAGTTACAATCTCAAAAAGAAGAAACCTGAGAGATGAAAAATTGGGAAAAAAATTGCTTAATCTCCCCATGCCCTCCCAAAGAAAATGTATTTTAAAAATTGAGAAACAATGTAACTTAAATATAAATGAAAGCAAAATATATACTTACTGCACCAGCTGATTGAGTATTTGCTGAAGTAGTTCGAGAAACACTGGTTGTTGTTTGTTGTACAACAGTACTCACTACAGACTAAAATATAATGTAAAGTCAACCTTAACAATTTTCTAAACTTCATTTTGACTTGATATATAAATAATTTTAATTATTATAAAAGTAAATCCATTCATTGGATAATTCTATAGAAAAAATAATCATTATTTTGATAACAGGTAGTTTTAAAACTAATAAAAAAAAATACAGTTGAACCTCGATTGTTTCTCAAGAGACGATCATTTTAAACAATAGATACAATGAAGGTAAAAAAAAAAAAATACTGACTGGAAAAAGAAGTTAAAGTTTTACATGAAAATTCACTTCAAAACTAGCAAATTTATAATGAGAATAAAAGTCTTTTAATTTTCAATTGAAAAAACACCAAAAACATTTATGATGCAAAAAGATTTATTTATTTAAAATACATAAAAATAATAGTTTGATCATTTTTTATTCACAACACAAAAAAATGTTTGAAATTTGTAAATTAGTAATCTGATTTAACTGATTATTGTAAATTAGTGCAAATACAAAAAGTTCCCCACCCAACGTTTCATAACTTTTGAATCCTTAAGGAAATATTTGTACTGGCTGTGGTTCCATTTCACCATCCTCATATTATTTTGCACTTTCCCAGTTTCTGCAATTATTTTTTCATACGACATCACACCTTAAGTTTCAATATTTTCATTAATTGATGCATTAATATCAAATATGATGTTAGAGGCATTTTCCCTGAATTGCAACCCATACCATACTCTTTTTCTGTATTATTAACAACACGATTTACAACTTTTCTTCAACAAAAAATAAATGAAAAAGAAATAACTTGATTTTTTTTTTTTTTAAATATTGGAATAATTTATGAACAATTGACACAGGAATCTGTTAGCACAATTCTATAACAATCTAGACAAGCATTAATAACATTATAAGGATCGCATTTGTGACGGGCAAGCGATGCACACAGGAAAATGAAAGACATGGAAAAGCTGAATCAAGGTTCAACTGTAGTGACTACAATTAGCATAACATATTAATCGTAGAATCAATTGCACACAAAGAAAAAATAGCCACAGGGTGAGAATTTATTGGAAATTATAGTAAATTAAAGTAAGAGAAACAAGACTACTGAAAAACAAAATGCTTTCCAGCTTGTTGCGCGTGATAGATAAATTGCTAAATATCATGAAACAGTCTGTGCAAAGCATATATATACATAAAATAATAGTTGAAAATTAAATGCCAATAAATAACAGTGGAATGGGAATATTTCTTTTAATGAGATTTTCTTATACTATTCATTTTTCCTTATAAAACAGCAAACAATTAAAACTATTGAATAGAAAGAGCATAACATTAGAATTGAAATAGCTCTCACTGTTAGTGCTTGCTTTACTTTGGCTTTCAACCAAGTTGAACTATTGATGATGTTAATCTGAACAGGTAGATAAAAATGTTTGAGAGGAAAAAAATAAAAAGTTTCAGCAGTACTTTTAATGGATCACCTTTTATGCTGAGTAGTTCAAAAAAGCAATTGAAAAAAGAAAAAAAAATTTTCCTCCTTTTTTGCCTTATATACTTATCTTTTTTGGCTTGGGTTTTGAATTTCGGATAATTTTTTTTTCTCCAAAAAAAAAAAGGTGTATTGTTAGTTTGTGCATAGACCAGCTTATATTAGATCATATACAGTAAATCATTTTGAAAACCAGAATAAAAAATAAGTTTTCATGTCAACTTAAAAATGCATTCAATGATATTTACCGGACTTTTAGAAAGTGCTTGTGATGCAACTGTCATCTGAGGAGTCAAAGTTCTAACAATAGTACCAGACCCAGTCTGTAAGTTTTAAACAAAATAATTAAGGAACGAATATGCAAATATTAATAAATGAATATAAATTTTAATTGAGTATTTGGTGGACAGAAAAAATCATGGTAGTTTGACAAGGTTCATTCTAGAAGTTAGCAGGATCTTTAAATAAGATTTATAATTAAACTACCTACCAATGAAGAATATCAGGTTCTGATTATGTACTCCAATATATTTAATCTGTTTGTGCTGATTTCTGCACAAATCCTTGTCTTTTGTCAACAATATTTCCAGTCATATCGATTGGATATTTTCAATTCTGATATTTTTAATAAGGTGTTATTGCAAAATGTAAATTTAGAGCTTGAACAATCAATTCTCTATTTGCTACAATTCCATAATGTTTTCTGTCTGTTTTTTTTTCTTCTCTTTAACAGTAATTACAATTATTTATTGTTTCCAGCTATTTACAAAGAGCTTTTCTTATTTTTTATCTGAATATTTTAAATATATTATTAGGCTGAACAATTTTAAAATCACACATTTAAGTAATAAATTTTAATATGCTCAATTTGTGTTTTCATGTGAACGTAAATATATATATATTTTTTAAAATCTTTTTTCCACAGATATAACCATGGAAACCATTTGAAACAGTTTTTAAAACCATGAATGACTTTAATAGTGTGAATTTATTGCAAGTTACATTTTATTTCAGATTGAACTGTTCTTAATTGCAAATTACGAATCTTTTAATAAAAAAAATTAAGAACCTGAATAGTGAGAATCTTAATAACTAGCTCCTTTTTCTAAAGGGCACTCTTTTCCATTTTCAGCACTCTGCACCCATTAAAGGTCTAGAATGAACCTTGATGGTGAAATAAGTAAAATACCAAAAGGGTGGCTAAAAAAAATAAATCAAAACAAACCTGTAATGTTTTAACACCAGCAGATGAAACAGGAACAGATACCACTTGCTGGTGTGACAGAGTTCTAATCACAGGCCCCTAAAAAAGTAACATTTTTATTAATGTTTTGTAATTCATTTTCTATTGGATAATTGTATCAAGATCTTTTTGTTAAAAATATATACAGCCAAAAACTTCAGATATAGCACTTTTTTTTTGTAATTGTATAAAAATCTTAACATTTTCAGTTTTATGGAAGATAAACCATTATTACAAATCTTCAAATAGGTTTCTCTTACATGTGATACTAGTTTAAATTGATTTGTATTTCACAATGTTCATTGGCAACAGCTGATAATTATTTTGACCACATGTGACCATTCAATTATTAAATGACAGATATTCTGTAATTAAAAGAAATTGATAAAGCTAATAAAATTTTAGGGATATTGTCATATTTGGGCACTCTATGACATGTGTGAATTATACGCTAATAAATAAAATGACTACCATGACTAATTATAATTTTTGTTAAAACCATACTTATAAAAAGTAATAGAAAATGGAAGTAATCCTTTATTTTAATAACATTTATAAATTATGATAATAAAATTCTAGAATAAATTTGATTTTTTTGGTGATTAACTAATTAAACCAAAAATTCAAACAAATTTTATATTAGGGAGAAATTTTCTCTTTCATAGATTTTTAAAAGCATCTATATAGCAATAAATTACAAATTTTTGAAATACTGAATTAAAGAATTATCTTCTAGATCTAATAGACTCTTCAGTTAATAGCAGAAACTAAATTCATATTTCCATCCTACAAAATTTTAGATAATTTTTTGTTTCGCTATTGATGCTGCATTTCTTTATGACTGAAAAAGTACCATAGTGACATTTTCTTTCACGAGTGACCTTCTGGTATTTAATACTGATTATAACAACTAGAAATAGATTTGATACTTACTTCAATCAGTTGACAGACCATGATTAAAATCACATTTGCAATGAACAGGAAAAAAAAAACTATTCATTTAAAAATTTCATAATTTTTACATGACCAAAAATGCATTTAAACACAATAAAATAAACATATTTGAAATTTGTAGGCTTATTTCCTCAACAGAGTCGACCTTAATGAAAATATAACTCATACTTAATATAACGAGATATCTTATGACACACGGTAAAAATACTATACTGTAGTGATCCGGATAAATTTTAACAATTAAATTTCCTTTAAACAAGAGGAGATTCATACCGCCAATGTTTGCAACCTATATGTAGTGTTGGGAGAATTAGCTGATCCTGCTGGTAAACCAGGTGGCCCAGCGGCAACATTAAATACGTGGTACTGGCTACCATCAGCTCGAACAACAATAGCACTTCTCATACCAGGTGGTAAAGCAATGGCACCCTAAATAAAAAAATAAATAAAAAATTAAAAAACAAGCTCAGGCTTTATTGTTAAAAATTTACAAACCAACAAGCCACCATTAAATATATGATTCATCATTAAAAAGTTTCATAATAACCATATAAATTTACTGAACATACAAATGGTGGAAAGAAAGTTTTATAAAAAAACAAAATTAGAAAATAATAATTTAAAGAGTTTATCCTTTTTTTTTTTTTAAATTTCCATAGACACATAACTGAATTTTAAATAAATTCACATAAAATCTAAAGAAAAAAATTACTTTAAAAAATAATTGATGCTAAATGCCTTACATCGAACACTGGACTTGAATTCTTTATATTATGCATATATACGATTCTTAAATACATTTATTTTTTAATATTGATTTTATTATTTAAAATATTATCTAGGTTCAAAAGAAAACAAATAGAATTTTCTAGATCTATAATTCAGTACTTATTATTAAATGGCGATCTTTTTTCTTCTTTTTTAAATTTTAGTATAATTTAACAGTTAAATAAATTAAACAGTTAAATAAATAAACAGTTAAATAAATTTTTCATAATTTAACAGTTATTTTGCATAATTCTCAGTTTTTATACATACTGCAGAGTTCTAATTGAAGATACTAAAACCAAATGCCTCAAAAACACTTGGTTTGATTAATGTTAATAGCTTGATTAATGTCACGTCTTCATATAAAAGCAATCTAAATTGTAACACTTATTTACAACTAAATATCACACACAGTTAGTTGAATAGTTAATTAACTGTTCACAATTAAAATATTTTAATACATAGCAATGCGGACATTATCAGACAAGTTTGAAAAGAAAAAAACAAAACAAAAAAGTGTTAAATAATATTTTACGTCCTAAATTAAAATTAATTAAACTATTATAAAATATAATCACGAAAACTAACTATCAATTGAATTTTTTTAACAAACAATTAAAAAATATCAATTTTCCCTCCATAAACCTGCTAACATGATAAAGGAAAAAATTACTGATGATTTTGAATATGAATATGCTTAAACACTACTTAACACTTCAAATTCTTGTAAAAGAGTGAGTTCCCCCTTCTCTGTATAAATGAAAATGTCCTTTATCAATATTTAATGTCATTAATTAGCATTGTTCAATTTACAATATTTGCATTAATTTACTTAATAAAACGATCATGTATTTCTATTTATTCCTTTTTTTTTCTTCTTCAATTGAGTAAATGCACAAATTTGAATTTTTTACTGAAAGAAAGGAATGAAAAATGTAGAGTAATTTACATTTTAAATTTAAAAAAAATACTTGGAAATAATGGAATGATGATAAAGACTAAAAATGTCAACTGGGCTGCATACATCAATACAATAAAATAGTGTGTTTTAATACTAATGGTTTAATAATAAATTAGAGTTAACTACCTTTTGAGATTAATTTTAACTCATTGAAGCTTTAAGCATTGATTATAAATATGCAGTATTATGTAGCTTATGAATTTATATTTTTGAATTCTGTCCTTTTATATAAGAATGATATTTGGAAAATATTATAATTATTAATAAAATCATACTGCACACATAAAATAAAAATTGGTTTACACTGATAACAGATAAAATAAATTATAAAAATAAGCTGAAAAATAAAATTTAGAAAAGCACCTTATTTTTATTTACATTTTACCATTACATGAAGCAAGCATAATGTTATAAAACGAAGAATTTTTTTTTATCTTAACATGCTCTGTAATTGCATTTTTTCGAAATAATTAAAAAAAATTATCTGAATATCTGCTTGCAAGAATAGAGAACCAAGTTTCTGAGTTAAAATTTATTTTAAGAAATTTTAAAAGGTGAGTAGATTTTTATATTGACATTTTCCTGTTTTCTTGGAATCATTTATAACAAACTATATAATTTTGACTGAGTTATTTTAAGACATAGGGCAGGATCTCTTAAAACCCTGTTGTTAAGTAAAAGTGCTAGGCCTAAATATTGAATTAAAGTCAAGTTAAATTGTCATTATCTTGGCTTAGGAATGCCAGGACAATAATACAATTACCAGGAAAATGACAAAAATAAAAAATTAAATAATTCTTCGCCAAGACCCTCTACTCCGTAGTGTCCAGCACTTGGAGCGTCATGGTGTAATTTTAAAATTTGCGCTCTTTCATGCAAGGGTACTACCATCTGTGCTTCTTCAGCATCTGAAGCAGGAGAATATCGGAATACGCCCTGACTACATACATACCTTACATACATACATACACCAAAAAAATGAGAAGTCGAAAAGTTAGGGTATGAGAGAATTAAAAATGATAGAGAGCTACTTGATTTTAAAAAAAAAGAAAGAAAAATCTGTAAAGCCAAACGCAAAGTTGAGTGAAAGAGAGAAAAAAAATACTACTAACTACAGGACAAGCTAGAAAATAAATGCTTTTTCTGGAATATAAGGGACATTAGAGTTTTCTAAGAGTTTATGTACCCCACATACAGATAAAAGAACACTTTCTGGTAGAAAAAAAACTTGTAAAGACAGAGCTAAAGCATTTAGAATGCTAAAAGAAACACCAATTAAACTGATAAATGCAGAAAGAAAATGCAAAAACCTTAACAGCAATATTACAAGTTGAAAAACAATATTTCCAACAAGAAGGAAGAAACTCCAAAGAAAAAGAATGAAAAAAGTTATTGGAGTTTGTAGCATTACACATCAGGTAAAACAGAGATTATTATTTGTAGAAACTCCTCAATACGAGGAAAATTGTAAAGAAACGAAAATTCACAAACAAAAACAGTTATTTGATAAAGTTGTAAGAGGCAAAATTTTTAAAAAATACCAAATTGCTGAGAGAGATGTTTCTGAAACACTAAGCTTACATCAGATAAGGTCAAATTTAATTTCCCAAAGAAAAATTAATTCAAAGTGTTTCAAAATTGAAGATGGTGTAAAGAATATTTTGGAGAAAGATGAAAATTCTCACTCAGGAAGAAAAGAAATGGTCACTGTTAATAAGACTAACAAGCAAAAAAAAAAAAAAAAAAAAAACTAAAGAGTAGTAAAATCTTTACTATATACTTACTATCAGCAATTTAACAAAGAACATACTTATACTATACAATAAGTTACAGTACTTTTTCCAGATACAAGCCATGCTGGATTGTGCAGCCTATTATTGATGCCCGTAATACATGCTTAAGCATTTGAATATGAAAATGTTATTTTGTGAGTAAAGATCAGGGTTGGGTTTTTGCCGTCAAAAACTGGTTTTTGACATGACAGTGGTAAAAACCTACTGTTTTCTTAATTTATGGCATATTTGCCTTTCACATTCACATAAATGAATGTTGTAAATGATTGCTATTGATTTTGAAACTATATACATGTATTCTTATAGAAGGATATACATTCATACAGAAATATTGTAATATACTTATTGAGAATAGTGATACTTACTTTTTTCATTACAGTTTGATTTGCAAAGGATTCAAAATTTTGCGCTTCTTAATTATTAGAAATAAACAAAAAAGCTTGGAACTATTAATAAATTCAAGAACTAAAAAGAATTTAAAATGTGGCATTTCTTAAATATTAGAAATAAGCTAAACAAAACTTTCAAAACTTGTAACTACTAACAAACTCTAAGTCAAGAAGAATTACTGCTATTTTGTCAAGTTAAAAACTTTTATTTATTTTAAAAAGCACATTAAACGAAATTTAATTACAAATAGAATTACATGTTCAGTAGTCGGGGTCACTGTGCCGAAGCATACGATAGCAAGTGACTAATTTTGCTCATTTTTCATTGCCCAGTCGATTTCTGAGTTTAGTATGGATGAGTCCTTCAACATTGCTATTGCAATGTTGCAAGGAAACTCTAAAAGGATTTCCCAGGCTTTTTCATGTCTCAATTCTGTGTAAAATATTGCAAAAATTGATAAAAAAAAAGTTTATTTTATGAGGCTTTCTTTTTATGTGTACATGTGCTTCTCAAAGCAAGATTTTATGAATGAAAGTAATCAATCTTGACATTCTTCAGTAATGTAATATGCCAAACAAAATGATGCTTGGAAATGTTGAATTTTTTATTTAGTATCCTAATATTTTACTTCAAATAGTATGTTTTGATATAATCATGTTGGAAAAATGCAAGAATCTGTTCTTAAATATCTTTTAACAACTTTTTTTTCTAATTTTATTGCCCAAAAATGAAATAATTTTAAATTATAAGCAGTTAAACTCAAATAAAAATAGTTTTACCAAAACTCTGGGTTTTTGACAGTTTTGACAGAGGGGTTTTTGACATGACGGTAAAAACCACGGTAAAAACTGTCTTGTGTCAAAAACTTGCCAACCCTGGTAAAGATACTTCATTATGTCAAAGTAATAAAACAGAATTGTGATGAAATATTTCACACTATGTGCTGTACAATTACAACAGAAGATTGTTTTTTGAGAAAATTCAAAAAATTTGAAAGTCAAAAATTACAGTTTAATACAAATTACAGTTAATTCTGACAAAATGATACTGTATCAAAAATGAAATAAAAAATCTGAAACTAATGTGATAAGTGGTAAATACAAGAAGAAAGAATTGAGGACATGCACTTAAAATTAAAAAATACATTGATTGAACATATGAATATGCCGGAATAGGACAATTTCAATTCATCCATAAATAAAAAGAACTTTCCACATCATCAGTTTCAATTCACATTGATGTCAGTGAGAACTATAATATCAAATATGCATCAGAGCTACAGGTTTTGGGTCTTCAAGAACACAATTTACTATACACACAAGGGTATTTTATCAAAAATCAGCAGAAAAGTCCACAAGTTCAGAATCTCTAAGATATGACTCATGTGCTATTTGGGCCCATATAAAGAAGATTTTAAGTAATGTTTCACAGAGAGAAAACTTGAAAAAAATACATTTTGGAGTGTCAACACAACATAGAAATAAAATAATTTTTCTCCCCGCCTGATGTATCATCTGTACATTGGCATTTTAAATAAGCCAGCCATAGAAAGGGTGTACCAAATGGTGTATGGGCAGTTGTATGCTGATAAAAAAGTAGCTTTTGGTGAAGATGTTAAAGTGAATGAACAAAATCAAGAGAATTCCATTTTCACTGGCGAATGTCAACAATCACATAGTCGCTTTGGTGAATGTCTGAAATATTTGCTATATCAGATTTAATATTAATTCGGTACTTTGATATCTGTTGAGGAGAAATTAGGAGAACAATCAATATAAAAAAACATTGATGTAGTGCATACTGGGCAATGGCATTAATTTATTTAACTAAACCTAGAATATATTTTGGACATTTACCAAAGCGACTATGCAATTAAATTAAAAATATTTATGTAGGAACTTATTTATATAAAAGGTTAAAATTAATTTTCCAACTTTTTTCCCAATTAAGTTGAACAATTTCCTAATAACTTGAATTGAACGTTTTCTTGACATCTAGTCATTTTCAAAGCATTCAAAATTTTGCGAATTTCTATTTTTTTGAGCAAATGTCAACCACACTATTGTCTGTAAGGTATTAATAAAGGTAACTAACTAAATATACAAAAAAATGTAATTACTTTAAAGATGAAAAATAATTTTTTTTTGTCGAAATTTCATGTTTTTAAAGAATTGCCCATTTATAAAATTTTTTTATTTCGCATTGTAATTTATCGTCTTAAAAACAGGTCTGAACTGATATCAGACAGAATAGCAGTATGCTGCTAATATATTTAGAATTCGGTTTTAATGACATATATAGCTTCAAATTTTATTTCATACAAAAAACCCTTCTTACTCAATAAGAAAACAAGTAAGTAACAGATATTTTGTTTATTTATTTTTTTGCATTTCTTTAGACTAAGACTGAATCATTTGATAAAATTTTAAAAACCTATTTTATTCATTGCTAAAAAAAACTACATACAGTATGCTCTCAATATCTCGAAAACCTTGTTACGTCAAAAAAATATTCCCCCCCCCCCTATTTTGAAATAGAAAATTAAATTCACTGGTTAAATTTTTTCACAAAAATCACAATGTAAGTTTGTTGTAAACCCATTCTTTTCTATTTAATGCACAATTATTTTTGTCTCGCTTTTAAAAATAAAATAATCATTGTTGTATTTGAGCTTATAGTCAGCTATCATGACATACACATTTAATGGTAGTTATTCTTATGTTTCATGACTCATGACTCTACTTTTTAGAGTCATATTTTTATTTTCTATACTTTTTAAATCATATTTAGTTCTGAACTTGTTACCTCAAAAACTCAATATCTCGAATTTTTTTTAGCATTCATAGCTGCCAACACAGGTAGAAATCCAGTAGATTTTACGAAAAAATATAAATGTCATGATAATTGTTGCAAAATATACTAAATATTTTACACATAGGGAATTTTACAGTCATCAAAATAGAAAATCTGCCAATATTTTCCAGTTATGATTTCACATTAAATGATATTGAAATGTTATCCATTATGGTTATTCATAATTTTGAATAGTAATAGTAATTAGATAAGGTTCGCTTATTTATTATTTAAAATTCGCTTATTATTATTGTATTAGTGACATTTATTTAAATATTCAAGCAAGCAATAATCTCAATAGGAATCTTTTTTAAGGAAACTTACTCAATGTTAGGGAATTTCCTGAAATGTACAAAAATCAAGAGGAAATTTAATAAACGAGTAGACCAAGAGAAACTGGCAAAATCCAGTAGAGCTGGCAGCTATGAGCGTTCCCTCAACTTTGAAATATCAAGAGTACTGTATGTATAAAAAGTTTAACTTATAATTTTGAAGAAAAATAATAGTTATCAACTCTAATACTAGTATAGATCATTGCTTCTCCATTGTCGATATGGTCCACAAATTAATAATTTTGTAATAGAATTAACAAATTTTATTTAAGTAGGTTTAGGCTAAAAATATTCTTCATTGTGAAGATATGTGCATGATCTAACAGGTTAAAAGATTGTTTAAGTGCCATAGTTTTGAACATATCAAAATTAATACATCTAAATTTCTATTCACTATTTTCCTATATGGTAAGACGGATAACCAGTAACATAAAAAAACTCAGTGTTAAAATTATATTTAAAGAATCAAGGACAATTCTTTTTCTGTTTTTCTTTACCTTTTCTTATTAACTTTTATTTTTATCAGAGTTCTTACTATGACATCATTTTTCAAACAGCGTTTCTAATGAATGTTACTTTCATTTTCTTTAGTTTATTGGTCACACTGGTCAGTTGTCACCAAATTTTGGCTCATTTTACCAGGACAGAAATCTATAATTTACTATATCTTTGAAATCAAAATAAAAAGTGTAAACAGTATTTTAAATTGTATGAAATAGTTATAAAACTGACAGATTTCATGAACACTTAAAAATTTACTTTTGAATCAATAAGCAGAAGGTGATTTGCACACTACTTTGGATTTGTAATATATCCAAAAATCTTGATTTACCATTACCATACAAAAAAAAAAAAAACTTTATGGACATAAATTTATTATAATTCAATTGACTAAAAGTGTGCCTTACTTGTCCGGGTACTTGCAGTGGAGTTCCCTGTCGAATTAATTGAGGAGCAATTCGAACCTGATTCCCTAGCACCAAACCTCTGGGTGCCAATGTTTTGGGTCCAAATCTAGGGGAATTCACATTGAGAATTTGAACTCCAGGCGGTAGCATACTTGGATTTGTCACAGTGACTACATTGACAGGTTGATTAGATATATGAGAAGGTTTAGAAGTAATCACAGATGCCTGTCCACCAGTCAGTACTTGGTAATGATTGGACAGTGATGGAGAATGTCTATGGTCATTTGAAGAGTTTTGGTCTGTCCTTGTGACTGGAATTTGTTTACCTTTGGTGTCTACTGGGCTTCTCGGTACGCCACCACTTTTAGTGTTCAAAGCGTTAATTTGTTGTTGAGTCAGGATTTGATGTTGTTGCCCGCTTGGATTTATTACCTGTAAGCGAGGTTGTTGAGATGCAATATTTGCTAAATTCTGCATCGCGCTTAAAGTCGCAGCACTGGTCTGTGGCCCCGATAAAACTGGCACACCGGACGTTGCGATCTGTCCTGTGTTAAAGTTTGAATTCCCATTATGTAGAGTAGAAATTTTGAAGTTATTGCGAGACATGTGATTAGCTGTAATAACACCCGAAGTAACGATAGATGAGGTAGCCGCTGAAGAAAATTGTGGAGCAGTGGTGTGAGGTGAATAAACAAGCTTTATATCGGCATTACTTACATGCCTGCTGACAACCGATGAATTTAACAAGGGCTGTTGCGTTGAACTAACCTGAGTCAAATAGCCACTCGCGGGTAAGGCCCCTGGTAGTGAAACTATAACAGCATTCGAAAGATTTTGTGATTGAACAGCATTGAGTCCAACAATTTGAGAGTTCGTCATACTTTTGTTTGTATTTTGACTCCCTTGCTCTAATAAACTACCTAAAAGTGCACCATGTTTTTGTCCGTCGGGCAATCTCGCACTGCAGTCAGGCACAGATGCGTTTGCTATGTGATTATTGTTGATAGTTGTGTTTGATAATTCATTTCGTGGATAGTGTGCATCTGATGATGACAGCTGAGATTCCAGGGATCCGACAAGTGCACTCACCGCCGACTCGTCGATGTCTGAAGAGAGCAACATATCTTCCAGCGACTTCGTCGACGCCATTTTCCTACATCACTACTGAAAAAGAAAACAGCGCATGCGCAGTGTGCCCTTCCTACTTATCAACAGTAATTTGTAAACAGAAGAACACGTCGACTCTTCCGACAACGTCGACCCTAGGTGATACGTACAATATCACAGGAGTCGATAATCAATAATATTAATATAGTAATTGATTACTAATACACCACAACAATTATGATATCTAAATTTCATAGTGAAAATATCTTTAACATTTCAGAAACTGAATATTCAATACAAATTAAAACATATGTTTTTCTCACAACCGTTATGGATTTCATTTATTTTTAAACCATTGCGATTCATAATTGCATTTAATTTGTCTATAGAATTGTTTATAATCATTGTTAATAGTATTTATTTACGAAAATCAAATGTGATAAATAAAAACATTGTTATTAAAATGGGCGGGGCTTAAGCAGCTCTGCTTCCTTCTGCGCCTGTGGAAAATTTCGAGGAGGAGTCAAAAAATAAAAAATCGTCCATTTAGCATGGCGTACTCAAATCTGGGATATCAGCAGCAGCTAGTTTGACATCCATGTTGAATCATCGCTTTGTCTGAAGCTTTCATTTGCCGCAAAAATAATGTAAATACCGCTATTTTCATCGCCATCTGATTTCATCCTAAAATTCCGGTGCATTATTTATAATTATAAACATGAGTGGTGGTATTCCATATTTAGGGAGTAAAATAAGCCTAATATCGAAATCTGAAATTCGCTATGAAGGCATTTTGTATACAATTGATACCAAAGAATCAACTGTTGCCCTTGCTAAAGGTATACAAGTGACACTTTTATTTGTCATATTTTCTTTTTAAGAAATGTATAATTTATGAAATCATGCATTAACATTAGTGTTATTATGTAATATACATCTGCGTTGTAAAATCGGCATAGTTAATTGTATTCCCTATTTACAGTCATTTTCTATACAGACAGTGTAAACACTAGTATTTTTCTCTCTCTTATAAATGCTGTCCCCTGATGAATATTACTGACTATATTTGTATTAACAATAAGTGCAGAATATACTAACGAAAATGTTAATATAAGCTTTTATTTAGAATTATAGCTCTGAGTTAATAAGCATTCTTTTTCGTTGGCGCGTTATAGATTTTATTAATTTCGTTTCATATATTATCTCTATTAAAATCTGTCTGGTTTCATTTCATCTGGTCTTTTCTTAGTCATCGTTATCTCATTATTATGATAGAATAGTAATAATCCTTTAGCTTTTTTATCTTTTGTTTACAAGTTACTTATTTTTTATCTTAATGAAATGTATTTCGTTTCCCTTGTTTAAACACTAAAAGGGGATATTCCCGTTCTAAATGGAATGCAATTATGAAAACATAAATTATCCTCCTTAATTAAATAAACACAACTATTCTTAATGCTATATAAGTTTGAAGCTTTAAATAAAGGGAAGTTGCTTAACCAAAAGCTACATAAAAACGAACAATGGCTGAAAAATTTCTACATAATAGATCAAAATTATTATATTCTTTTTTTTTCTATGGTTATTAATAAATAGTAGTTAAACATAAGAGGTAAAAATAGTTCTAATCTTCAGGTAGTTCTTTTCAAATTGTCATTATTCATTCAATGACTTATTTGCAACTAAAAATTATGTGGAATTCACTGTTCGATAACAAGAGTAATTTCTAAAGTTCAGCAAATATGGTATCTTTAAAAAATCAGAGTTGGTCATTGTGCTGGAAGTTAGGAAAAAAGTATGGCAAATTTTGAATAGGGAATTATGTCTGATTTAATTCAATTTATAGCAATAATTTTTCTGCCTTAAATAATTTTGTGTTTGATTAAAAAAATAAATTTAAACTTAAAATTTTTTGAACATTTTAATTTTTAAAGCTAATTTAATATTTCTTTTTTTTATTATTATTATTAGACCGTAGAACAAATAAAATTGAAAAAAAAAATTTTTTCATTACCTTGTTGAGTAAATAGTGTTCATAAGTTGGAAATGTGTTTTTTTTTTTTTTTTCTCCTCTTCTAACAAAAACTTGCTAATGGAGTTAAAAAAGTTTTTAATGGTTCTTCGTTTCTTTCCCCTTATAATTTTGTAACTGCTCTATCAAACAAGGGATATTTCTGTATCGTGATCTGTCACACCAACTAGAGTCGCCAAAGGGCAAAATAGATTTTGCACTTGCAACTTCGAAAAAAAGCTTGTAGATATTTGCCCAGGGGTGGCCACGAGTTATACCTTTCCATTTGGACCCTTTCTGTGATGTTTTTTGCAGGTCGCTGCCTGGAGGTTGCCGATTATTCTGTCTCAGATCACAATATGGAAATCTCCTCACGAACAATTCCAAATTATATTGGAATCCATAGAAGTGCCAGTGTTGAGAATTTAGTTTTCAAGTGAATTTTGTATAATTTTGTGGCTTGTGATTGTCACAACAATCTGTTCATTTAATAATTATTCTAACTGAACTTGGCAATTTTGATGACCTAAAATGCTCTGTAATTTTCTCTAAAAATGTTGACGATTTATTAGATCTATAGCAATTGAAACAATTTCTGTTAATTAAACAAAAGCACTTGTATTAAGAAACCATGAGTATAAAATTTTTTATTATTTTTATCTATAATTTTTAAAATATAAAGCTATTTGAAACCTATTATTTTAAGAATTGTTATTTTCACTTCTTACTGAATAATTCTTACAAAATCTAGTATATTCTCTATTTCTCTAAGTTGAAGGGATCTTAAGAGTTCACAGGATCCTATGTTGAAGAGATCCTAAGATATGGCGGATTTTCGAAATATGTTCGGAACTAAATTTGTTCTGAAAAGTATATTCTAAAATATTACTTTAAAATGTAGAGTCATGAAGCATAATACAGTACAGAACCCGTTATCCGGAAATCAGAAAACCGGAAAACCAAAAAACCGGAATGAAATTCCATAAATTTTCCCGCCATTTTTTTAAAAAAAAATTTTTTCCTCATAAGATTTTAGGATTTTTCTTTCTTTTTTGAAAGATGTTTACCTTACCATCATTTTGGAAATAATCATTAGCGTATTACTCCATCGTTTTTTCTTCTTAAGATTATTTCCAAGAAAAAATTTTTTTAGTTGGGTTTAACAATGAAAAAAACGGCTTTTTGTAGCGATTCAGAAAACCGGAAAAATCAGTTATCCGGAATAGCGATGGTCCCGATCGTTCCGGATAATCGGTTCCCTACTGTACTTACTAATAAATATGTATGTAATGGTAGTTTACTATAATCTAAGCACAATAATTTTCTTTTTAAAAAAGTATGATGAAAATAATTATCCATTAAATAGAAACAAATTGATTCACATTAAACTTACATTGCGATTTTTTTCGAAAAAATTTATTTTCTATTTAGAATATTTTTTTTTTTTTTTTTCAAAACAAGATTTTGAGAAGAGACTTTTCATAACAAGGATTTCGAGATATCGGAAGTATGCTGTAACTAATGTTTCTAAATAAATTCTTTATAGAAGAAAATTAAAATAAGTTTATTTTATTTTATCATGTACAGATTTTTTTAAGGGGTAAAAAGA
Source organism: Parasteatoda tepidariorum (assembly GCF_982258835.1). Taxonomy (NCBI): domain Eukaryota; kingdom Metazoa; phylum Arthropoda; class Arachnida; order Araneae; family Theridiidae; genus Parasteatoda; species Parasteatoda tepidariorum. Next base: position 8,699,208 of record NC_141758.1, on the reverse strand, counting down.
TTAAATTCTTTAATGATGTATTTTAGTGAAGTCCTTTGGTACTGAAGACAGGCCAACAGAACGTCCAGTTGCTCCTAGAGATGAAGTCTATGAATATATCATATTTAGAGCTAGTGACATAAAAGATCTTCATGTTTGTGAGCCTCCAAAGCCTCAACAAACTTTGAATAGTGGTCTTCCTAATGATCCAGCTATTGTACAGGTTAGTACAACCCCTATTCTAAGAAGGATGTTATAATAAAAGGTTGCTAAATAAGTTATCGGTTCAAAGATTTATAACTAGAAATTTCTCATAAATAATGTAGTGTTCTCCCCAATTGTTATTTGAAGGGCGCCCACCCTTCTTGCCCTTTGATCCTAATAAATGCATCCCTTTTGTATAAGTAAGACACCATCCTTTAAAAACACTGCCGTTTTATTCAGATTCTATTTTGAAAAATATATTCATAGTTTTCAAATAATTATTGGTAAAATTATCTGTGCTTATAGGTTTAATTCTTATTACTATTATTGCTATTATTTTAAATAAATACCTTAGAAGAAATTTGGGCCTCAAAATATCTTTTCCAAAAAAACGGGTCCTTCACAAAATATTTTAACTTTAAAATGGACCCTTCACAAAATAATTTATCCTTTAATCAGACCCTTCGCAAATTTGTTTATCTTCATTGTTTTGTTAATCGAATAAACCCTTCCCAGGGGGGAAGGAAAAAAGAAAGACTATTGTAAACGAATTAAGTTTTGTCTTCGGCAGGCGCTTCTTCCATTATTCGTCCGAAATGAATATTCAGCAGTATAGGCTAAATACCAAACATATGTATGTTGCATTTCTAATTTAACAACAGCAATTGCTGTTTATTTTTGAAAATTTAATTTTTTTGTGTTATAATTTTACAGTGTTGAGCATAATCTTGTATCTATTTACAATTGAAAAACTCCTTAAAAAAGTTTTTTGCAAAAATTCATAATAGCAGGACCCTGGATGAAAGAATGTGACTTGACATTTATTTTACATTCACAAATTAAGAGTAATTTTTTCACAAAAACAGGACCTTTCACAAAATGTCTGGACATACCCTTGCCTTTATTAAAAAAATTTATCTATGTTTTATCATATCATATGTTTTTTTCTTCATAATTTTCAGTTAAAAGGCTAAGTTGTTTATCAATTAATTAAATCATTTTTTGCTAGTTTGCTTTTTTTGGAAAAAAAATTTTGACATGCAGCATGCCTTTAAATATTTTTATAAACTTCAAATTTATATTTTATTTTGATAATGAGAGAGAATTACCATTTGAAATATACTCATAAAATAGTATGAGCGGTAAAAATTGTTAAGCATAAATTCAGCTCTTGCATAATGTTACACATTTTGATAAAGTGAGCGTCCCTTTCAGAGAGGAAGCACCCTGCTCTTTTTTATTTCTAACGGAGAGAGCAACCTCGCAAAGTTGAAGGAAAGCCCTCCCTCATTAGACATGGATATCAACCAATTAGACATGGATGCCACGTGCCATTGACCACAGCCGGCCAGGGGGTCTACCTTTCTGCATGTAAAATGGCTTGTGCCTACGTGTGCCTCGACAGACTCCTCGGACGGGGTCATTTAAATCTATCACTCCTTATCTCCCCATCTGCTGACCAGACGAGTGGTCCTCTCGCCGTTCAAACCCCCTTCCTCTAGCGTCCACCATGTAAAAGGGGGCGACCGCAAACGATTTGTAGCTTACAAATTATCAATTTGTAATTGTGGGATATCTATTTCACCGAGGAAAGCAAAAACAGCTAGCCCTCAGCCTAAGAAGAACTCTGAATAATGTATTTGTTGTAAAAAAAAGTCTTTTGTCCATTTCTTTAAAAAAAATTTCTTTATCATTTATGCATGTGGCATTACGTGATATACAAAACGTTGTTTTTGCTAAATAATGTAAGTACCGCAAATTCTGAGAAAAAATCTGTCTGAATCAATGTAAATCCTAAAACTCAATATTGATTCATACAACAGTGATGAGTTAGGTGAAAAGGCAAAAAAAAAAAAAAAAAAAAATGCAAAATTTTTTTTTAAATAATTAAAGAAATACCTGAAATTTGAGTAATAAAAAAATTATGTAGAAAATCGTTTATCCACAGAATGTTATTGTTTTAATAAAAAAATATCGATGTGAGATTTATTTATTTAAATTGTATGAAACAAATCTCAATTTGATATTTTTAAATCATATGAATACAAATCTCCCAATTTAATTTTAAAATAGTGTGAATCTAAGAAAAAAAAGCTTGAATCAAATCAAATGCTTACAGTGCCTCTTTGTTTATAAATATATTGTTTGTATATTGTAATTGCTGATATGTTTTATTTTAATTTGTTAATAACTTATAAAAATAAGTTGATAATTTTATAGAATTGTTAATATAGAGTGCTAAAAAAATAGATAACACCTTTAATAACTTTTAATCTAACTATCTGATCAGTGGTGATTGTATTCCAGAATGCTCCTGCATTCCCAGTCTAAAAACTAGAAATAGGGTATGTGGTTTTCACGCAAATAATGCATTGTAACTCTGTTGAAATATGCTAATATTATGATTTTTGTATCAATAATCGATTTTCATATGTACTTGATAAAAAAGTTGCATGTTACGGTTAGTATTCACTTAATTTAAAAATTGTACTTCTCGATTCCAATTTGCACTTTTTAAAAATGTAATGTTGCGGTTTGTATTCGTGCGTTTTAAAAATGCAATATTACGCTTCGTATTCACGCTGTTGTAATAGTATCGATTTATACATGGTTTAAAAGCTATGTATTGCAATTCGTATTCACGTGAACATGCATCTTGATTCGTATTTACGCGATTTAAAAATTCTATGTCGCAATTTGTAGTTTTGCATTTAAGTCCAATATCTTATTCATATTCATGGAATGAACATACCTTTGGATTTGTAACCCTCAAGTGGTTTGGTGAGGAGAGTGTCCAAACGTCAAAGCCCTTTAATATTAATTTTGCTATCAGCATGCATATTTGTCATATTTTAAGAACTGTTTTAGAAAATTGCAAAATATTTTCAGGGATGAGATTTTTCCGCTTTTTTCGCTTTTATCTCTTAAATTTCAGCTTTTTTTTATCAAAAATTCAGATTTTCTAAAAATTTCATTTTTTTTTATAAGTATTCCGCTTTTTCAGAAAATTCACCGATTTTCAAAGAGAAACAGAAAGTTTAAACTACATAGCTACCAATCCTTTCTCATTTTTACTTATTTTACCTACCTATTTTCTCCCCTTTTACGCGCAGCAGATAAGATTTTCCGAATTTTTTACCCGCTCTCCAGATAGATCCGATTTTCGTAATTCAAACGACGCTGCTTTTGACAAGCCTTTTAGAGGTCCCAAGCCTGGAATCTGCTAATATCTCGATTCTTATTCACACGATTGTAATATCAAATATAGCTTTTCATATTTGCGTGTTGCGATTCTTATTCATGCGATTTGAATATTGTACGTTGCGATTCTTATTTACGAGATTTAAAAATACGATATTGTGATTCGTAGTTACGTCTTTTTAAAAACCTATGTAGCGATTCGTATTCACGCAAGTTTAAAAATCAATGTGTTGATTTGCTCTTGCGGTTTATAATATCAAACATTGATTTTCTTATTTATACGCGATTTTAAAATAAGGCATTGGGATTCGCATTCACTCATTCTAAAAGTTATGCATCATAATTCTTATTTATGCAATCTAAAAATTACGCATCATGATTCGTATTTACACGATCTAAAAATTATGAATCGTGATTTGTATTTACGCATTTTAAAAATTCTGTATCCCAGTTTGTATTTTCTCATTTTCAAAATCGTATATCTAGTTTCATATTCATGTGATTTCAAAATCCATAATTGTTATTCATATTCACGCAATTTTAAGATCAACTATCGCGAGTAAATTTTTTTAAAATTAGTTACTATAAAGGTGACTGTTTTTCTAACGACGATTATTAGTATATGTAAGTGTTACAACATCAGAGAAACTGGAAGGGAATATATTCAAAACTTACATTCTGTGCTTGCAAAGAAGAAAAAATAGGATTTGTCACAAGATGTTTGAAGATGAACTAACGACTAAATATAGCAAACATAAAAGATATAGCAAACAAAAGCAGTCACTAAAAAAGGGATTTAATTAAAAAAAATTTGGGGGGGGGAAAAGAGTTAATTAACTCATCATCAAAATTTTATTTATAATTGCTGTTATTTATGCTATAAAATGCAAAATTCTTATCAAATAAAAAATAATTATATAAACAGTTGCTGGTTGTCATGTAATTTTTCAAACTAAAATAGCAATTTTTGTATGTTAAGGAGTTACTATATATTTCTACTTCACTGTTATTGATACGTTTCAGAGTGCTGTAGTTAGATTAGACTATAATATGAACCTAATGATTCGGTCCATTGTTAAAGTTTTTTTTCCCAATATAATTTTAAAAGTAATATTACTGATATATTTGCTATAAATCACATAACAGTATTTATTAAAAGAAATGAAATATTATTATATATTCTCAGTAGTTTTAATTTGCTAAACCAGGTAGTTTTTCAAGTAGTAATTGTCTCTTATGTGAACTGAGGAAAATATAATTTCCAGCTTTATTTTTTCAATTGGTACTTTTTTTTCTTCACTAAATGTAAAGTATCAATGTAACCGTTTTTATAATAATATATTAGTACACAATTGTATGTCAACACATTATTTATGTCAACACATTATAATTGTATGTCAACACATTTTTTTGGACACTTTAAGACAGTTTTACCCAGTTTAGGACAGATTTACCCAGTTTAAGACAGTAAAACCCAAGTGTCCTGTCCAAAACCAGTTTAGGGCGTCCAAAACCCCAACCCTGGTTTGTCACAGTTTTTTAATAATAAAAACTTTGTGTCTGGTCTTAATAAAAGTCCCTGGCACGCTAAATTTGATTTTAATTTTTTAAGCGTAAATACTGATTTTCTTGGTTACATTGTTTTTTAATCCTTGAACTGTGCATTAAGCTAACTTAATTTTGTCTTTGCTTTGAAATTAATTGTTTACTGTTTTAGATCTGTATATTCTTTAAACTTAAAGAAATTTATAACAGTTTAAGTTAGTTTTGTTCTAACAAAAATCACTTATTGAAGAAATTAATTTGGCTTGCATGGTTAATGGAAGCAAGTAAGTTTAACTTTTACAAAATTGTTTGATTGATTTATTGTCCATCGAGGCGAGAATATATTTTTTAATGTTAGCATACCTGTTACTAAACCTTTTAATTACAAATTCACAACAATACCAAAGGAACATGTAGGAGACAAAAATTAAATCCACACTAGTCGTCATAGGCGGCTGATATTAATTATATTTTTTTATTTGCTTATTCCATTTTGTTCCTTATTGCCTTAACCTTAATAAAGATTAAAGGGCGTGTTTTCTTTCTTGCTCGTGAAAACGCGCAACATGTTAATTTTTCTGACGTTCTGATTATAAGGTAGATACAAGTGTTTATTTTTAAAAAAATTAAAAAGTTCAGAGGCTCCACCTCAACAGTTAAGGGCAAAATTTAGTAAAAAAAAAAAATTTGTCATTGCCAAGTGGTGAGTGGTAGCATTTTTAACTGAGGCCCTTTTCGCAAACATGTCACCGCTTTTTTTAAAAGATTGAAAATTCTGAACTATTTAAAAGAAACTAGTATTGAAATTAAGCATTTCTCCTAAAAAGTTTATGATTTTCCAAATTTTTGTTGAAGTTCTCAGAAAAAGTAAATATCATTTATCTGAAAAAGAATTGAGGAAATCTCAAAATCAAAATTATGTTCTATACCATGAAACAAAGTAAACAACAAAATGATTGACAGAGTCTTCATAGCGTGTCAAGTACGATATTAATCTACCTCCTGTGTTAGAGAAAATTACCCTTGATTTGATGGCATAAAAGCATTTGATGTGGGAGAAATATATAAAAAAGCTCTTATCTCTCGAATCCTCCTATTTTGCTACTACTTAATGATTTTCTATATTTTAGACTTTTCCTCCCTCCCTTTTTTTAAAAAAAATTGGTAACTTAAACAAAAATCTAGTTTTAAAAATAAATAAAAAATTCCACTTAAGTGCAAAAACTACCAAAACTATTACCATTTGTATAGCAGCAAATCTATGTTGGTATTGTACAAATTGCTCACATTAGAGAATCATTGTCCTTAAGTTTTGAGTCAATATTGTCCTTAAGTTTTCTATTTTGGACTTCTAGCCCTGGTTTAAAACTTTGACTTTTTTATTGTAATTAATCTTTTTATTTATTCTGCATTTATCTTTATTTTATTAAAATTGTGTATTTTTTTATTTCAGCATTCTGCACCTGTACCTTCTGCTTCAAATTCATTTAATCAGTCTGGCAGTTCTTTTGGTCCTATAGGAGCTCTACCCTCTCAGAATTATACACAATCTAATTTACAGCACATTCCACAGCCATTCACCACTGCCAGTTCCCAGCAATCTGGTAAATTATTTATTTGTTCAAATACAGTGATACCTCTATAAACGACCACTTTTGGGAGGCACAGAATTTTTTGTGTTGAAGAAAGCTTTTTTAGGAGAGACCATTAAAACCTCTCCCAGCAACGGGGAAAAGATCTTGACTAAATATGGAAAAAAATAGTCAAATAAGGAAACAAAAAATTATCCAAACAAAAAATTTAACAAAGCAAATAAGAAGCTTACTTCTCATCTTTTAAAGCTAAGTCATTTTAATGGTACGAAATTAAATGCAAACTTAAAATAAAGAGCATAATTGTTTATTTATTTAAAATAGCTTTATCATTTTTAATTGGTACATTTGTTTTTACACATAATTGTAACAGTTGGGATCATTTTTATAGGTGCTATATTAAATTCATAGATATGTCTTTTCGTGACGCCAACAGAAGTGACATTTCTGCTCCAAGCAAATGACACTGACTAATATTAAAACAGTTTTCGAAAATTCACGTACCTGCGATAACAATTTTGAAGTCAATGGAGGTAACCTCTTGGAACGAACCACCTCCATTAACGACCGTTTTACCGCGGAACAGAGAGTGGTCGCTCCTGAGAGGTTTCACTGTATTTAATTTCCATAGCTGTTAATTATATTTAATTTTGCCACGAAAGTACCTATTTGATTTTTACCTATTTCTCTGAGTTAAATCAAAGTATTTACTGAATTTTGTATGCCTTAAATAGGGAGCATGAGGGATCCGGAATTGTCTTCCTTGGAGATGAATCATTAAATTTTCCCATCCTCTAAGCCTCTTTTAGTTTTTAATATTTTTTTTAGTCTTTTAAATTTTTTAGAAAAATATTAAAAAATAAATGATTTGTGCTTTTAATTTTGGATGATTCTACAGACAAATAATTTCTGCCTGGAAATTTAATGCTGCAGTACCTATATATTTTCATTTTTAAAATTAAAATACTATATATTCATTTTAATAATAATTAATGGTCCCTTTGATCATAAAATCCGAAACTCAAACATATATGAAAGTATATTTCCCGGAGGCTTAACCAAACTTTAGCTCATAAGCTGACCTGGAGCATAAAAACTTATTTGGCTATGGTTTGTTCATTTAAAAAAGAATTCTTATTCAAATAAGTTTTTTCTTAACTTATTGCTTTTTCTTTAATTTTTTTTATGTAAAATTTAAAAGTTATGTTTACCAGCCTGCTCAATATCAAGGAAAAACTTTTGAAGGTAAATTTAATTGAAGTTTAATTTTATTCATGTTCAGGAGATTTTAAAAAAATATTTTATTAGCAGTTTTTTTTTCCCCCAATTTTTGTGTGCATAAATATGAAAGTTTTTTCTTTTAGATTCTAGATCAGAAACTCCTACTCCCACTCCACAACAAAGAAAGAGTCCTTCTCTTGATGCCAGCTTACAGATTTCTCCTCCTACCTCTAATCATTTGTCTGATCGCTCTCAGAGACAGCAGGGCAGAGGTCAGCAGCATTCTCAGAGGCAAACAAATCGGAGGTCTACAAGTCAAGGACGCAGGCAAGAGCAGCAACAGCGACAACATCCGCAACAACGTTCTCCTCAGCGTGGCAGTATGTAGTATATTGCAATCTTTCTAAGTCTACCGTTGGGCATTAATAATTATGACAGTGAGCTGAGTACATCAAAAAGTGAATTCAAACTTTGGTTGTCACAATATTGTATTGAAAATACTAAAGTTCTAAAAATCATGTGGAGGTGTCCGAAAAACGACAAATATCTATCGAAAAATGACGAGAAGTTATAATTAAATCTTCATTAATTAAGCGCATCAGTGAGTGATAACTCTTAATTCTAAATTTTCTTGTCATAACAGCAGTCGATTAAAAATATCAGAATTTGAAAAATCAAGTAATAAAAGATATAAAATTGATCGAAAGCCCAGATCATAAGAAGTTCCTTGCAATTTTTGTTTCTGCATTTTGTTGTAACAGGAATTCAATTTTCTTATTTTAACAAGCGATTTGATATTTATATTACTCGAAAAGTTTTTTCCGTTAATTTTTTAAATTGTTAATGTTTTTTAAACGAAGGAAAATTTTTGAAGAAGAAAAAAACAAACACCAGATTTGAATGAATTTTAACAGTTAATTTATAAAAAGGATTCAGTGCCTTGTACAAGAGCTAAAGAGAAGGGCTGGTTCATTCCTTACTCAAAGTTGAAGCTATGATTCCCCACTTCATGATGTTACGCTGCACACAGATCTCAAAAATCACGACTAAACGATATGAAAACTTTGCTGTTTATACTTTCTGTATAAAATGCGTTAGAATGTTTGACATTTTTCTGAATAGATGATAGATCAAACTTTTCCATGTTAACAAATTATTTCTGTTAAAAAATATAGTATTCATAGATTTTCTTATAGTATTAAGTAAAGTTTAAAAAAATTTCCCTATGTTTCTCTTCATTGTTTCATTATTGTTTTCTAATTTTAGTTTTTTACTGTTAAATGAAAGAAAGCATATAAGAACATTTTTACAGTAACACATTGTTCGATAACAATTTATTAATTGGGATGTATAATTTTAATATATTCTCATACATTTATGCATTATTCCTCAGAAACGAAAACCTTAAATGCTAATTACAAAAAAAGTAATTTTTGAGCATATAATAATGGAAATATTACACATAAATATTTCGAATAATGACATTAAAAATTCGAAGAATTTTTAATCATAAATTTTTATTTTTGAGGTTCAGGATTTCATTTTCTGTTTAAAGTTGTTAAAAGTTCTTAAATGTCTAAACAAAGAACATAGAGCATAATGCTTTCTTATTTGCAGCAGGATAAATTCTTCTAGTACATTCTTCTAGTACATTTTTATAATTCATTTGATGTCATTGTTATATTTTCTGAAGTAAAATAGGTAAATTTGCATTTTTTCTTTTTGTGTTTTATAATAACTCTTGTCGGTCACACAAGCTGGACTACTTTTTGTAATCAGGTGAGAAGAAAATCACCTCAAAATAATAAAAAAAAATTATGGAAAACAATATTTTGAAATAAGTTTTTTAAAAAAATGCTAGTTGCATGTGAAACAGTTCAGAAGCTCGGATCGGCATGAGTCTCTTAAAAGTGTGAACTAGCCGTTATATTCATTCTTAAGCCTTGGCCTAATACACTGATGCTCATATAGAAATAACCCTAATTGCTGTCAACATGTATAAGTACTTAGTCATGCAGCCTTTTGTTTTTTAATCTACTGTGCGCATGGCCCTTTGCTCAAAACAGTTTTGTACGCCTATGCTATTTTTATTTGTTTATTTATTTTAGAAAGAATGAAAATTATTCATTAATATTATAATTATTAGCTAAATAACCAATTAATTCTTTGGACAAGTATGGCTTCCATGCTGTGCTGAAAAATGAATAAAGCTGAGTTAACTTTGTTGTGAGTGTGGACTGTTTCAAAACCATTCATGCATTAGTATTTTATGTAAAGTTGCGAATGTACTGTTAATAAAAGACAGCCTTAAGCTGAAATAAAACTGACACTTTTTGCTCTTGCAGAAATAAGCAGTTTTCCATTGCTCAAGATAATTGGCATGAGCTAGAAATATAAATAAGACACATAATAAATTTATCAACTGATATGTAATTACTAAAACCTGAAGAACAATATATATGTGATAAACTAGACGTAACAACCTCTGTGTGAGTCCGATAGGTGTCGTTCTCCTTGATAGAATTATTAGAGCTATTTCGATGGGAAGGAAGAGTAGTGGTTGAAAATGTAAAAGAAAACCTAGGTGGTTTAAGTATGAGTCTGTGTGACTTGTGTTTAAAGAAGTTGTAAGTGTTAAACTAACCTGTGTTGTTTGAGAAAGAGTCTGTGTGAAAACTTGTTAATTATTAAAGGATAAGTGTGATCGTTATTGATTTTGAGTGACTTAATCAATGGTCATCAACATCATCCTACATATATACATGGGGTTTTCTATGATTGAAATATTTAATAATAAAATGAATTTACATATATGATGAAATATTAAATATTTATGAAAAAAACATGAAAGTTTAAAAATATGGGCCGTCTGCCCCGTTTACACAAGTATATGCCCCGGCTAGGCTATGAAGTTAATTCTTTCAGCAACAAACGAAAACTGTTTCTTTTGGTTAAAAAGGAATAGTGGTGGGGCGTGGAAGTTGTGGCGCTGGAATGATGGTTTCAGAAGAAGGGGGATGAGGGGCAGTTCTTTTCCTCATCCTTCATACATTTTCTTTGTGTTTGTTATTCCTTTGTAATACAACTTCATGTGTGAAAATTTTTATTTTTTAATGTCTGCTCTGTTTCTGACAAAAATTATATTCTAATAGGAAATCAGAGAAGAGGTCGCCAGGGTGGCAGAAACCGCCAGAATTTTGGTCGATCCAAGGGAGGTGTGTTAGACTTTGAAGGTGAATATGATTTTGAACAAGCCAATGCAGAGTTTCAGGAATTAGAGGGCAAGCTTGCGAAGATAAAAATTGGTGATCAAGATGAACCATCAAGTTAGTTTCCTATTTTTGTTGATATTTGAAAAATTTTGAAGAAACTACTTTTTTTTTTAATTCCTATGATGCACAGCTCATTAAATTCAGTATTTTTTTTTTCTTCCAGTTATTTATTTTGTTATTATATTTGGCCACCTATTTAAAACAAGGCTGTTAGAAATTAATATTTGTTTTCCAAAAATTAGTGTGTTTCTAGTATGCAACATTTTATAGCAGGGATGGCATAAATCATAATTTTTGTTTAAAAAAAAAACTAAGGATAAAATGTATTAATAATTCTTAATACGATTTCAAGGCAATTTTATAATAAAGTACTTAATATTTCTAATTAAAAATTCTAAATTTTATTCAAGCTCAATACTTGTAAAAATAAAGATTCTATTGATCAGTTTGACATCAAATGAAGACTAGATTAAGATTTATTTATACAGATTATGTGCTTAGGAAGGTTATAAAGTATTTTTATTTGAATGAATGTGAAACTAAGTTGTTGAAATTAATAAGCAGATTATTTTTGCACACAGCTAATAGGCTATTATAGTCATGGTTGGAACAGCTTGGAGCAATTTTCCCAAAATTTCTGCAAGCTGCTCCGATAATCATTGAGCAAAAATCGTTACTTTGGCCAGAGTTCCAATGGTACTTGAAGAGTCCTTGAATTCTGTGGTAGAGTGCTTAAAAAGTTGTAGATTTCCTTAGAGTAATTTTCAAAATGGTTATAACAATCTTTCCTACAAAAAAAAAAAAAGATACTTTGAGCAAAATTATAGAAATTTCCATCACTCTCCCTTCCTTTCGTCATTTTCTTTACTGTAAGAAGTGATAGAGATCTGATAAGTGGCGGTACTGGAAGGTGAATAGTCAAATAAGACGTTTTGTTTTGTAACTCTGCCCTTGAAAATAAAAAAATTATTTTGTAGGAGAGGGTAATGAATTTATTTCATTTGCCTATTGGTAATTGATATTTAAAAAAAAAAACGTTTTATAATGTTGAAAAATTAATGAATGATACATGATAATCTTTAGAGTCTCCAACATCCAATTCTCTCGTTGATTCGACTGAAGAAAAAGAAAAGGATGCGTTGTGGAATGACGAGAATGGGGGAGATGTTGAAGGAGAGGACAGCGAGAATAAAGCGGCTTTTTACAACAAGTCTAAATCCTTCTTTGACAACATAAGTTGTGAAGCAGTTGAAAGAAGCAAAGGGTAAGTTAGATAGGATAACATTCATTGAACATAGACTTTAGACATAGAATCTGAGAATATTTTTTTGGTGGTAGATTTAATTCTTAGAGTTAGGTCAGAAGAAATTTTCCTGTTTTAGATATTTAGTACATTATGCAAAGATTATCATGGAATTTCTATTATATCCTACTGCATTTTCTTCCTATCCATGTGTAAGGTTCATAGTTCTGATATTTATGTCTGTTCAAGATATTCCATTTTCTGAGATTAAAAATGTTGATTTTAAAATAGTCAATTTCAAGATTTGGATTTTCATTTCAAAATATTTTTATTTTATTTTAAAAAAATCACAAAATTTAATAGTTGGAGCTTAGAAATAGTGCAATTATAACATATGGGGTTCAGATGCATTCTTATCTGCAGGATTAATTGTTTCAAACTTTTAGGTAGTCATTTTATGAAAAAAAGCTTAATTAACAATGAATTAACATGTTTTTATAGTGATGTATTGAAGCAGTGATACCCAAAGTAGTCTATACGGTCGAAAAAACCTGCAGTGTATTCATATCAAGTGAAAACAAAATTGGGGGAGGGTCCATGAAATAAAAATGGGGGTCAACGATGGTGGATCTCATATAAGCAGTTCGTGACTTAATTTTGGCATTTCATGTATGGACTAATCAACATACACTGATAGTACCTATTTACTTACATTATACTACCATATATAAAGGCATATATCTTTCTACATAATTTATAAAAGTAGCTATGAAGTAAAAATTTAAGTTATTAGGGTCATTTTTTGATGTATGAAACTGATTTATTATAAACTAGCAGTTGCCTGGAGCTCCGCCCGCATGCGTTTTTATTTTCTCTGTGTGTAACGTTTTATTTTGTAATAAAGTATTTTTCCACGTTAAATTGTAGCTTAGCCTGTGTCAACTCTTTAGCTAGCTAGACCTCCATCTGTGCACAAGATCACGGAGATTTGTTGCTTGGTTTTTACGTGATAATGTAATAAACAAACCTAAAATACACTACTACGGTTTTGTACAAACTTATATTTCCACAATTATAATATTAGTAACGGAGTACGGGTCTTATAGTGCACTATTTAAATATTAATTTTAAGTTTTTCTCACTACAGTTAGAAATTTAAATCTGTCACAGAGTGAGCAGCACTATACCAGCTGTCAAAAATACATTTGAAGTTGATGAATTTACAAAAAATCATTATCAGGTCTACCCAAAACCAAAAAACATGGCAAGGGGTCAACGAGACACAAAAGTTTAGGGACTACTGTATTGACGGATCATACCTACTTTTATTCTTTTTAGCTAGAGCTGGAATATCTTGTAAGGTGCAGTTTTTCAAATATTGATTTGCCTTCATCTGATTTTAAAAATGGTAGATTCAAATCAACAATACTGGAAACACAAAATTTTTAAATAATACATTGAGATATCTTCCACTAAATTACTTTCTTGCAAAATATTTGCAGTGTTTTCATACCTAGGTTATTTATAATATAGAATTGAATAGGTTTTAGAAAAATTACGAAAATAAATTTCTGAAATATATTTTACTTAGACAGTGTTTAATAACCACATTTGCTATCGAGTTTAGTGAAAAATGTCCAGATGATCACAACAAGAAACAATAAACAAAATTAATATTTGAACAATTGTAAAATAGAAATATAATAGCCATTTATTGTGACATAATTTATTCAGAATCCTTTTATGGATCACTTGTCCCAGTATGCTTAAAGCTTACTGTACAGAATCTTGCCCTTTTTTTTTAATAAACTTTTAAATTTTCCTTAGGATTTAATAGTTATACTTAACACATTAAAAAGAATTGTGCAGATATATTTTATTAAATATTCAGAGCTCTTTACTGCAATTTAAATGAGGCATCCAAAAGAAGAAGAAAAATTAATCCTAAATGTCCAAAAATAGTTCATTCAATTTGGAAGAAAATTGCTTATTGCAAAATAGTCAGCTATAAAATTCAATGTTCTTCCCTAAAGAATTCTATTTTGAATGTTCTACTGATTTTAAATGTAGTTTAAAAAATTATTGGAAGATTCGTTTGAGACGTGATTTCTCCTGTCTTGAAAAATGTTGCTCTGAGAAAAATACTGATGCTCACAGAGAACAGTGAAGAGTTTTGCAGAAATTTAAGATATTGACCCCTTCCTTCTTGCTCTCTTCAAAATGACGTGTTGATATTTAGCACTCTATTTCTTGTGCCTGTATGTGTTTAAAGGTAGCTTGTTTCTAGATTTCAGGGCTTATTCCATATGTAAGCTGAAAGTAATGCAAAAAATTTTTTAAATGGATACATATGTTGTTCATACACTTAGTTATATATAATTTTCTTGTAGAAAAGTAAAATAACTCTTATAATTGTTCTTCTCAAAATTATGCTACTATTAAATGATTAAGGCACCTTTTAAGGGGGTTGAAAATCATGAGAGTGACCTAACCCCATAACACAGTCTTATTTGTGTCGAAAATTGTTTGCTTAATTTTTTATTGATATTATTTTAATTAGTTAAATTATAAAAATTAAATTTCGATACATTAAAAGTGCTGATAGTGCATTCCTACTATTTTTGCTGCATGAAGCTTTAATGTTTTGCAGTAATATTCATCGTCACGACTGGCGTCAAGAGCGAAAACTGAATGTAGAAACGTTTGGTGTGTCTGCTAACAACAATTGGATGAGGCGAAATGGGTGGCGTGGAAGAGCCAACTACCGAAGTCGAGGCTATATGCCCCGCAGGGGTGGTGGAGGATATAGGGATAACAGAGGAATGTCGTATGGTGATCGTCAAAGTAAGTCTTTTATATTATCCCTTGGTTTTAAGTTTTTATTGGTATAAAAAATTTACAAGCTTTGTAATTTTTACATATTTAAGTCTATGTGTTGAATTGACAATTCTATGAAAATTTAACTATGACCACTCATTATTTTGCATATGAAGTATGATTTTATGTATGCATTTCTTTTCTGCTTAATTCAGAACACGTCTTTATCATAAGTAATATGAAAAACAAATTTTTTTGGTCTTAAAAGAGAGTTATATAAAAAGATTTTTTTTTCAAATACTTTCCCACATTTTGTCTTTTGTAATTTTAGTTACAAGCATATAGTATTGTAGTTTTTCCTTCTTGATATAATTTAAAGGTGCCGATTCTGTTCAAATTTTATATTCTGATGTGTGGTTATGCTGGAAATAAAGTAAAATTAATGTCTTAGTTTTTTGAAATTCAAGTATCTGGAATTTTTGTATAATCCGTTACCTGTGCATACTAAATAATCTTGCTTTTATGATAATTGGTTTATATTCAGTGGAACCCTGATTTAAGGCTTTCTGTTGGACAAGCGTTAAAAAAACGCATGAAACAGGATGTTTTATTTAACTACTAGAAAAATGAGTAATCATTGCTTTTTTATATATATATACAGTGAATTCGCAATAACTCGAATCTGATAGGACTGACGAAAAACTTCGACATATCGGAAGTTCGACTTACTTTTAGTTTCGGTTTTGGACTTTCAAAATATTGTCGCATAATTTAATTAATGCTTATTAATTACAAATCTTCTAAATGCTTACAATATTTAAGATCATTTTTCTGACAAGCCATTTACGATAAGACTGTTAGAAGTACTTTATGATACCCTGGTCCATCGGCTGCCACTTTGCTGTTGTGTTTGGCGGGAGAAAAATGCAAGTTTACTGCTTTCAAATTAGGTAGATCACTATGCGCTGTGCATTTATCCATAAAGAGTATCACTTTTCTTTTTTTAGCGAAAAATTTCCGATCCAATTTTCTTACATAGTCTTCAAATAAAACTGATGTCATCCAAAACTTTTTGTTAGACTTGTAATCCAAAGGATACGTTTTTACATTCTTGAAACATCGGGGATTTCGGTATTTTCCGATAACTAGTAAGGGCAATTTCTCTGTCCCAGACGCATTTCCTTCAACTAGGACAGTGAAACGTTCCTTGCTCATTTTACCCCTTGAGCAGTTTTCATCCTTAAACATCATAGTCTTATTTGGAAGACATTTAAAAAATAAACCCATTTCATCAATATTTAAAACATCATTTTAACTGTATCCTTGAAGTAAATTTGGTAACGTTTCATTTAATCACTGTTCACATACTTCAAGAGGGACAACTTTACCTTCTCCATGAAGAATACGAAAGACATTGTGCGTGTTTTGCAAAGGAAGGGGCAAGATATCAGCTCCTGGTTTTTTTTCTTGCTTTAAAAGATCCAAAAAAAAAAAAATCGAGTTGACGGGAGTAAAATTCGAGTAATCGAGAATAATTTACATGAAATTGAAGATAAAAGGGTCGGGACCTTATAAAAAAATCGAGTTATAGTAATATTCGAGTTGTCGTACTTCGAGTTATAGCGAATTGACTGTATATATATATATACGATTTTAACATTATCCCTCTCATTACTTACGTTTTTTTTTTTTCTCTCCAGATTTTCTTTGTATTTTACATTTGCAAATGTTGCAGAATTTTTATGCTTTCAAAATGATCAGTTGTGTGCATATGCTTTGATTATTTTTTGTTCACATCTTCGTGTTCACCACTATTGTTGAGAGCAGGCTTTGATATTGAAAGAATTGAAAAGTAATGGGATCTGTGTTGCAGTCGATACACGTGTCATCGACTTTGGAAGATTTTCAGGCATGTAATTTTATTCCGAAAGGCATATGTTCCCGTTGGATACCGAGGAGCAATAAACCCCAAGAAGCTTTATTAAATTCATTTGTTAAGCACTTTAGTCGACACTATCCAATGCTGTGTAAAACTAATTCAGAGCTTCCAAAAGAGTTTTGCTTTAGAAAAATTTTCAGGCCGCCGGAATCAAGCAAAAAAATATACCATTTGTTAACTGCAACGTTCCTTAAGTGATTAGAGTATTCCTAGATTCAAGGGTTGAAGATTTCTGGGCAAAAATTCTGCTTGCAAGTTTTACATTTTAAGCTCCCATACTTCCTTTAACCATCCTTCTGTGCTTTGCCCATCTCAACATCTATTGATTTTTACTCAAGGGTAAAATTCCGCTCTCACAGACAAAAGAATAATATCGAATAGAACAAATGCCAGAAAAGCTAGGAACAGCTAATCTCTTATTTAAAAAAAGAAAGAAAGAAATGAATATTCAGAAAAAGTTTCTGCTAGTTTTGTTGAGAAAAAATTTATTTTTATGTGCAAAGCAGAATTTAGTGTAAAATACAGGATAATTTGACAATATTGGTGTATGCAATTTTCCCTTACCTGCAGAAAATGAAATAAGCGGCATAACATACTAAATGGACAACATGAGACTAGGGCGTGTAAAGTTTTTAAAAGTGCTTAAGCCATTAGAGGTGATTTTTTTTATTGGATGGTTTTAAAAAGTTCAGTTCTCCTTTCCTAAAATGAGATTTTTTTTCTTTTTCTTGACAGTGTCTATTTTCGCCACCAATTATGCAGAAAGCGGTGTTTTTATATTAATCCTTTCAGCATTTTTACCATTCATTTTACTACAATCCATTCGTATGAAAGTGCCAATCATTTTGCAGGTTTCATGAAATACATGCGGATAAACATGTGCTTATGCTGAGCTCGATTCGGTGGAAAGGATCCTTATGTTCTCATGTGCAACTCCATGTTATTTTGCAAGAGATTCTCGATTTCAGGCTTCATTTTCCACCCTTTGAAATTGAATCAAAAAATTGCTTTACTTGTTGTACTTATTTTTAATTACTTATAAAATTTTCAGTGCTTTTTTAGCTATTCTATGAAAAAACTCAAAAATATTTAAATGCAAACTTTTTTAAAAAAAAAAAGTGTGAAATGCTTTTTACTGTTTCAACATTTAACAAGTGCAATAAAGAATCTTTTTAATTCAGATTTGTCATTCCGATATGCTTAAATTCATCTCTTAATGATTTGACTTGAAAACAATTTAAATAATAATCTTAGATTTATTAAATATTATGAATGTAGGGACCATATAATAATTTATTTCTGACAAAAATGTTTACCTTCAAAACTTATTGTATTTACATTCCAAAACTATTGAGAAAAAAAAATTTCATTCATTTTAAAGAAATACTGAACCATGAAACAGATTTTTAATAAGGGCCGTTCACTAATTTACTAGTATGCTTAATTCTTTACATATCTTTTATAAATTGAGTATGATCGAAAATATTAATCTTGTTTTAATATTTTGTTGAATATGCTTATGTAAATAACTTTTATTTAATTCTAAAAAAAACGTCTGATAGCTTTTTTAAATTATAGTTTAACAGATAATAATTTTAAATTTCTTTTTTGCACTATTAAATAAGGAATGGGACTCAATATTGAATATATTCGAAATTCTGCTTAAATAGTTTTTATGGTGGCTAATATAATCAAGAAAAAGAGTTATTAAATTGTCCCATTTTGTGTATGAACCGTATAATTTTGTTATTCTTGCATTTTCCTTTTTTAATTGACGAATTTTTTTCTTTCTTCCAGATCTACTTTCTTCTAGTGCGAATCTTCAAAATCGGTGAAAATTGAAACTCCAGAATTGTAACATTATAATTTGTGTTTTCGAGTGGAAAATCATTCTCTATGGTTAATTACATGTGTAAAAATTTATACAATCAAGCATAAATGGACCTGATATTTTTAATGCTTTGATTATCTTTCATTTAATAACTATTCAATAGTTTAATGTCATATTTTTAATAATGAGGTTACTTAGATAATGTTTTAAAAATAGAACATAAATAGATGGTTTGGTTCTTTTTTTTTTACTACCCTTTTTTTTTTCTATCCAATTCTAGGCATGTAAAATATTTTAATGATATAGTGTATTGCCTTTAGTTCGAACTTTTAGATCAGTTTTTAAAAGTTTTAAAACTTAAAATAAGTATACATTTTTTAAAAATAATTGAGTGTATATTTTATGCTTTATTTCTTTATTGTATCTTTTTAAAAATGGTTTTAAAAAGAGTTTAAAATATAAAAAAAAAAACATGCCTAAAATTTTCTTTTGGTCTAGCTATTTTCGAAAACTATGTATAATTTAAGTATAAACATTGATTTAGAGCTTTCCTTTTTAATTTAGACTTTTCATTTGTTTGTTTTTGATGTTTAATTTAAACTTACTATTTTGAATGTTATGAGATGGATAAGTTAACAAGAATAAAAATAAAAACAAGCTTTTAATTGTAGATAAGTTCATTTGCTACAGAAGTACCTTGTGTATTATCAAGGTGAAATGTATAATATATAAAGAAAAGAAAAATGTGCTTAAGTTTTGCTATTCTTTTTTATGTTTTAATTGTATTTCATTTAATTTCCCAGCTGAACTCTTTTTTTTCTTCATTGTTAGTCTTTGTAGATTACTGACGCACATGTAGCATTTTTTGATTATCTTTTTTAAAAGAAAATAATGAATGGACTGAAATGTATTTTTTTATCAATAAATATGTAACCTATGTAAAATATTGTTAGTTTTTGGCCTATGAAAATTATCTATTGTGAAAATTCTTGTTTCTTATGTAAAAAAGTGAGTTTTGGGAATCTAAATGTGCAGTGAATTCAAGTCATGATTTCACTTACTTGTAGCTCACTTTTTTTATTTCATTTCAAAGTATAAATCAATTTAAAAAAATTGAAATAAATGTTTACTCTTAAATTCTACTGTATTTTTTCCCTTTATACTAAATTTTTGATTATATAGGCAAAAGGAGACTACTAACTCGTATGGAGCGAGTCTTAAAGTTCCCAGCAAATGACCGACTGATTTTAAAATTAAAAATCTCCAAAACAAAGGGCGATACTAGAATGAAATAAAAAAAATTTTACTGCAAAAGCTGTTTAACTTTTAGGCAGAAATCTAGTTACAAAAGTTATCACCAGCTGGCTCTGCAAAACCATTATGACCAGAATGATGAGTTCTACTTATAAAATGGGAAAAAAGATTGTCCTACTGATAATGTAGTATTAAACCATCTATTCTATTGACTGGTGCTGAAATATCATGTGTAAAGTCAGAATTTGTGTTCTTTTTCAAGAACTTAGTACAGCGCTATCTGTTGGCAACTTTTAATTACAAAATTTTTGCATAAAATTTTACTGCTTCCGCAATTAATACCTTTTATATCTGAGTTTTTGAAATGAGTCAGACTTTTGTTGGACATCCTAATGGGTGACACTCAGTAGATTACGTTTCATGAATTAATCTCTTTTTCCATTTATTTTCAGTATTAAAATTTCTGTTTTTTCCTAAGAATATAACAAATATTTTCTGTTAAATAAAAATTATATTTTAGTGTAAACATTATTAATTTTCATAACTATTGCGACATGATCAAGTAATGATGTAACTTAGTAATGAAAGAATGAGATTGAACTACAATGCCTGCTTGCTTAACCACTTAACGATCGGTTAATTTTCAAGAAAACTGTCATAAAAGTGTCTATTTTGCCAAATACACGGATTTGATTAGTGCTGGTATCTAGTTTAAAATAAAATAACTATTTACAATTACCTGAAAATATCCTGGTACTGCTATATGGTGTGTTAAATGAGAAATAAAATGTTTCCGGGCAAAAGAAATGAATTTGTTTTATTCTTATTGGTGCATTACTACTGAACACTCAAGCCCGGAAATTTCATGGAAGCGAGGGGTTAAACAAAAATTGTGCTATTGTTGTATGTAATTTTCTTGTTTTTATTTTGTGTTACGCTTTTAAGTGCTGGCCAAGTTAAATCGAAGTTACTATTTTAAGAAATGTGAGATATGGGAAGAAAAAAATAAATAATGAAGAGTGAAAATAAGCAGTTTATTATTCAGCAATTTATGTAAAAAGTTAGCTATTATTTTTATCTTGTTTATTAAAAATAAATTAATAAAATGAAATTTTAATTTTCAGATTCAAATTATTCAGGTTATTGTAGTTAATGAGGATGCTATAATGAAATTGTTAGTTTCATGTGCCTTTTTAATTTGTACAACTTCTTATAAATAGTTGCATCATTTTTTTATTTTTAATTAAAACCAAAAAAAAAAGCTTGCAAATTCAAGCCAGGGTCTTATTTTAAACTTTTCTTGGTACTAGAGGATGTGGGAGATAAATTCTCAATTTTAGCTAGAATTTTTTTTTTAAACAGAAAAGAAAAAACAGCAACTTGATAATAGAATGTAATTCTGATGTTCTTCTAGATTTTTCTGGTATTTATTTACATTTTACTTAGAAATTGCATATTTATTTTAGTTTCCTTATTTTTTCATTCAAGTTATAATTTTAAAAAAATAACATGAATCATGGTTTTGAAAATTTTTCTTTCAAATATCTTTTTTAGAGGCACTTAAGTTTATCAACATTACCTGGTGTTAACTTTAAATGTAAAAAACAGGAAAATTTGAATTCATGGCTTTAACATTGCAAAAGAAGTTCAATGCATCCATTAATTATGATTCATGTAGGCGAGGGAGAAAGTCGCCAAATAGGCAATTTCTTAAAAAGTTAAAAAAAAATTTAACAATTAAATACTGGCAGTCTCTGAACACAGATTCATAGAGCGTTCGCCTCCCAATGAAGTGAACCATATTCGAAATCCCAGCTATTGTTGGTTGATACAAATTCCGCACTGACCTCAATGGTAGGCAGATCACGGGTTTGAATCCCCCTTGGGATGTTTTCGTAATAGATACAGGGTGCGTACAGACTCCTTATACTCCTTAGAAATAAAAAAATCTCCAAGGAGTGCTTGGAACTACTTAGATTTCTAAATTAGTCCTTAGATTATTGTGTTGCATAGATGAACTTACCAAGTACGCTGATGAATTTGCTGTCCCAGCAGTGAAATTAAATGATGTGACTTAACTGTCAAAATCTAATAGTTTAAGAAAGCTTTTAAGAAGAAAAAAAACTGAATTGCAAGAGTTGGAAGAAAAAAATAACATAATTTTAATTTGACATGTTACAAGCAAACTTAATAATTTACTGGGATTTTTTTTTTTTTTACATGAAATGCCTTAGATTTTCTTATGTATTCAAATTTTAAAAAATAAGATTGGTAGGTTTTTATGTTAATCTTTAACATCTGTACTTTAACAAGATTTATTGAAATATTTGAAACTGGAAAATGTATTTATGTGTAAAAGTGATAGCTTTATTTTTCTTGGTGAAGTTTAACGAAGTCAAAATTTATTTCAAAAAGGCTAGAAAAAAATATGAAAATTATACATTTTTGCGAGTTTCTTATAATAGGAGCTTTTTAATAAATAAAAAAACTGTCTAGTTATCTTTTACACGAAGTTTTTTAATTTTTGATAAGTCCTTAAAATTTTGGACTCCTTGGGTTTCTTCTTCTGATCTCTGTATGAACCCTGTAAGATAGTATTAATAGATACTTACCATATACTCAAACCCGGCCAATTTTACTGGGTATTCAGTGCCAGGTCACACTAATTTATGTTTGGCTCGACCATATTCAGAATTTAATAATTTTAAAATTATTCCATAATATAATTCTGGAAATCGATGTATTCCATCAGGTTCTTAAAAGCCAAACTAAAATAATTTTTTGGGGCATGACCAATTTTAGGTATGTTCAGAATTTTAATTCGGGGAAACCTTGTAAAATGTACACCAGAAATTTATTTAAATAAATTAATATGATAGTTAAATGTAAACAAAATTGCGTCCACCGATTACATAATTTTCTATTGCCCTTAACTTTTTTTTAGTCATTGCATTAGTACTTTAAAATTTTCAGTACTTTTAAGTTTTATGGAAAAACTACATAAAATTTATAGACAAGATTTTAAAGTATGAAGTGAGGGACTTTCACTATTTTAAATGAGCAAAAAATCTTATGTTATTCATTCCAAAAAAGCAATTATCTCAGATTTGTCAAATAAAATTTGTTTTAAGGCATATTTTTGAAATTTCTTCAATTCTGTTTTAGATAATATTTTTTTCTTCCTGTTAATTTCAGGACATTTATTGATATGCTTAAAAATTAAGGACATTTTCTTTTTTTAAAGAATTTAAGGGACAACTTTGAGCCCTGCGTTTATCTCTCTTTATTCTATCACAGACAGCCTTGAAATCAATAAAAAAGAAATGTCTATTCATACTAGGCATTAGTATTATATTTTATAAGAGCTTTGAATGACAACAGTTAGAAAATCTGATTTAAATAAAAGAAAATTGCTTTTATTATTTTTAACGAACCTGTTTATTAATCAGCTGTTCAACCCTGATGACAATGGTAAAAAAAAAAATGGCCAACTAAGAAGTAACAAACAAATTTTATTTTAAATACATGGTAGGTAACAACAATACAACCAGCCAATATATTTATAAGCATTTGACATTTTAATGTGAATTTAAGCATATGCTTTTAAAGAACAGGAGTTAGATGTTGACACAATCACACACACCTCACGGTTATCGTTAATTAATTCTGAACTATTTCTTTTTGTGGTGTAACCTATTTTTTACATTAAAGTATAAAACTTCTAAAATAGCATTTAACATTAAGGCACAGTTATTCAATCAGAAATTAGGCATTAGAATTTTTATTAAAACTACAGTAAGGCAAACAATGTTGAATAATTTCTACTCAAGATAATTGTGCATGTTTTATAGATGTCAATACACATGAAAAAATGAGAAGGAATATAAAATTTAGAAAAATAATCCAGGACTTTTTTACTTTTGCACAAAAAAAGTAGAAATAGTATAAAAACTGAGCTGAAAAACACTAATTACATACAACAGTTAAAAACTTCAACGTTCATATTCTTACACCACATAATTAATAATTTCAAGCGGTTGGATAGCTAGATGTAAAACATTACAGACATATGCTAGCAGAGATGTTTTATTAATTCAATTTAGTTACAACACAATTAAGTGTTCTGAAAACTCTAAAATTTACAAAGTTATGTACAGGCAAACATTTAATATATTTATTCGAAGACAACATGAATTTGCTTTATATTAAGAATTTACTAATCTTTTGACAAGCAACAAATAACATGAGGACAGATATCTCATCACATAACGTGGCTAGCTTTTTCTTTATCAAAGTTTGAAACTGTAACCTTTTAAAAAAAAAAAAAGATAAAAACATTTAAAAGTGTAAATGTAGAGAAAAAAAACATTTGCACCTATCCTAATTAGAGAGCTTTTTCATTATACGGTTCGAAACTGATAAAATCGGATAATGACATTACAGAACGATTAATATCTTAAACAGTTTACTTGAGCCCCTCCCCCCCCCCAAAAAAAATAATAATAATAAAATTATGTTTTCAAAACAGAATCAATATTAAGACCTTATATGAAGAATTCATGAAATAGGAAAAAATTGAAATGATTATTTTGTAGATTTTTCCAAAATATACTATTCTTTTGAAAACACAAACTACGCTAATGGCTCCATCTATAAAATGTGAAAAAAGTTTGCTCATAATTTCTTTCTTTGTTTATAAAATAATGAACATGCAAATAATAATTTCCCCCAAAATGTTTTGTGTTTTTACTACAATCTAGGACTGATTAAAAATTTAAAGCACAAATATATGCATCTTGGATAATAAAATATTATGTGCATAGCTGCCAACATGAATAGGAAAAAATTCAGTAGATTTTACCAAATAATATAAATTTCAAGATAATTGTTGCACAATGTACTAAAGGGTGCGTAGCGTTTTTAAAAAGTGCTTAACGGTGCTTATTTTGGATTTTCGTTTTTTAAAAGCCCTTTAAGGTGCTTTTTTCATTGGGTGTTTTTAAAAAGTGCTTAATTTTCCCCTTTTCAAAATGAGATTTTTCCTTTACTATATTGATTTTCGGTTCAAATTATGTAAAAAGACAGTTCACATTGTTTTTTTCAACGTCTTCACGATTAATTCAACTCCAATCTATTTCGGCGTATTGTCAGCCCGTAGCGTATGAAACACCATTCGTTTTATACGATTCAATATTTTATGATTTTTAACAATGCCAAAAGTTTTTTTTTTTTTTTTTTTTTTGACATGACGGTTAAAACGAGATCAAACCGTCACTGTCAAAAACTTTCCAACCCTGCCTAATTAATCATATTTTTTTAAAGTGCTTGAAAAGTACTTAAAAGGTGCTTATTTCTTGTTGAATAATTTGGCTACACACCCTGCACTAATATTTTTCACATAGGGATTTTTAGAAGTTTTTAAAGTCATCAAAATAGAAAAACTGCAATATTTTCCAGAAATGATTGACATTAAATGAACTTGATTGAAACTGATTTTTATAAATAAGACTCGCTTTATTATGTAATAGCAGGGACTAATATAGTCCCTGCTAGTACATAATAAAGGTTAAATGTAATTTATGTCTATGGTACTAGTAATACTTATTTAAATATTCAAACTAGCAATAATCTGTGCAAAAATTCTATTTCGATAGGGAATTTTTTATTAAACCAGTAGACCAGGAGAAACTGGCAAAATCCAGTTGAGTTGGCAGCTATGTATGTGTAATTCTATTTATTTTTTAAGACCGGATTGCAGGTTTAAAAAAAAGAACAACTATATATTAATTAAAAATGACACCGATTACCTTTGTAAAATAGAAGACAAAGAAAAAGTCAAAAAAGAAAAACGCCAGTATGATTTGATGGGATAATGTGGGTACTTATTCGACATGCCGTTCTCATATATTGAAGCTAACATAAATGCCATCATGTTGGGAAAGCATGCATGCTTCAGCTTTGTATTTTACTGAACCTTTCATTGTCAGACAAAAATCGAGTTGGTTTTGTCGGTATCTTGTCATGTGATGGAAAAGCAGCCTTGGAGAACAGCAGCTTACTACTTATTTTAAAATGGAACGCATGTTATTGCACGGCTGTGATAAGAAGAATCAGCGGAGAAAAATTGATGATGGTCTGATTCTCAAAATAGCTATGAAAAGCAAAAGAATGATGGCAAGTCTAGCTGATTATATTATCTTTGCATAGAAATATTAGTTATCAAACATATAGAAGGTTAAACTGTATAAAGCTAAGTACAGGCCATGCTAGTAGTTAAAATTTGTAATAAGACTTCCAGGTTACTACTTACGATTAAAAAACAAAAACTTTAAGTATTTTTTAAACTTACCTTATGAACATGTCTTCTTACATTGTTAATTGTCTTCTTATATTGTTCTTGTACTGTTTACAATACGTTTTGTACAATTAGCCTACTAATTTATAAATCCTTCTAAAGTTGAAAATATAAAGAAACTGAAGAAAAACACTATAAGCAAAGCAACCCTCACACTTTATTTATTTCCTTAAATCAATTTTGGCACACAACCTTTTAATTAAACGTACTGGTTAATTAAATGTTAATGTAATGGAAAAATTAAATGTAAATTTGAATAAGATCTCAATAAGAAAACTTTCTAGTCTAAAACTTCAAAATTCTAACAAAAAAATTCCTAAAACTTCATGCCTGTTCTTACATTGTCTCATAACACAAGCAGAAAGATATCTCTGAAATTTTTAAAATTAAATTCCAGATTTAGAATCTGTTAACGATCTATAAAAATTTAAAAATATTATAGTCTTAAAAAAAAGTCACACATTTCTAAATGAAAGTAAAATATAAATGAAACAATATACTTTTCATATAAAAAATAAAATTTATAATTTTTGAGCTAAAATACTCAAATTCATTAAACATATATATTGAAAACTTAGAAATCTTGGATTCATACTAAAAAGTAAAACACATATAACTACAAAAACAATGCACCCATTATTTTTAATGTCCACAGAATATTGAAAAATAATAACAGATTTTGTATAAAAGCTGAAACACTTTTAATAATATTTAGTTCAGTATTTTTATGAAACAGAATCCTTTTAAATTCTTTAATTGATATAAAAACTAACTTTTATGTAATTTTAAAGGTCGTATGATAATTGTAAAAGCGTAAATGTGCTTTGAAAACTGTGCACATTCAGAAATCAAATATACCCAGTTACAAAAGGAGGAAAGCAATTCACAATGGTTGGTCAATTTTTCGGGAAGAAAAATATGACTACAGAAATAATAATTACTCTTCTTTAGTGATAAGGCAAAAACTTAAAGCATTTTTTTTCTTCTATTGATAAAAAGTCTAAGGTAAAATTTAATAAACATTCGCAGCTTGTTTTTCATAACACAAAACTTTTAATAAAACAATGGTTTACATATGTTACCGGCAAAGTTGGAGATCCAGCCTTCTATACGATGCTGGCTGTCAAAATGGGAAATAATTTAACATGCCTAGGTATTTTATTCTCTATCAAATGATAAACCAGCAAGTATGTAATAAGACAATTGCTCGTTTGATTAGTACTATTATGATTTATTTATATAAGTTGGAAGTCATTCCTTGCTGACATAAATAGGTTCACATTTTATTTCGTTTTCCTTAATAAGAAACATATTTATTTAGAGACTATTATGCATTATCAATGACAGGGCAAAGGATGTGCTGGGTGTGTTCCTTATACTCATCTTATTTTTAGATGAAGGGCCCAGTGCTACCCACCCACAATAATGTTATCAGGGCCTGATCTAGAAATGTGGGCCCCCTGGTCGTTACTTTAAACTAAATTTACACACTGTTAGATTATGAAGTGTTTTTAAATAATTTAGAATTCAAGTAAATTATGATATATTAGTAAATTGAGCTAATATATGTTTAAATTTTTGTAAACTCATAACTTTCATAGACAATTCTTAAGGAAAAACACAAAAATGAATTATTTCTAATATTTAAGGGGCCCCCAAAAATGTGGGGCTTGAGGCCTCGCAGGTCTGATGATAAATCAGGCACTGAATGTTACTGCCATGTATTCCCAACACACATCTTTTGTCTCATTGGATATTATTAATAACAACCCAAAAAACTGGTTACAGTGTTATTTTCTCATCCTATTATTTATAATTAAGTTGGTATTTCATACAAAATGTATTTATTGAATAAATAATCAATTAAATTCTCGGTCATGTACTCGACTTAAAGAGAGTCGAGAAAATATGTCTTGTTCTGTGATGTCACAACCATCCACTTAATTATTTAACAATTCTCAAAGTATTTAATAATTCTCATATTTCATACATTGCTTGGTAACATACATAATAACAATTAAAAGTCAGTCATTACTTAACACTATTTCTCTGCATTTCAGTTTAAAAGAGAGGAAAAAATTCAAAATTTAAAACTGATATGTTTATTACAATTTCCCTTTTCCTGTCAGCTGGAAAATGTCACAGAAAAAATCGGCATTAAATTCAGAACAATTTTCCCACTTACTGTTTCTTCTGTCAGAATATTATGCTCTGTATGTAGCACTCAGTTTAAAAAATAAAAAAAACTACAAAAATTGCTTACAAAATATTACAAAAAGTATATATATAACTCAAAAACTAATACATTGGAGTATTTCACAGATAAGAATACTCACAAAAACAATGTGGATGGTATGAAATCTGAGCATTTTAATTTATTCGTTCGATTAATACACATCTTGAGAAATATTTAACTAACAAGTAAAGTTTTCCAAAATACATTTCATCACTAAAATACACTTTCAGACATGTCTTAACCAGTTGCCCAATACAATTATTTCTTTCCAAATAAAAACCTTACTCTTTTCAGAAAAAACTTGCTTTGAATTTATCACAATAATAAGGGATTATTTTACAGAAAACGTTCAAATTTGCTAGAAATTTTTTTAAGGTACATCTTTTAAGCATGACATTGTAAATATCAAAGAGTTTTATCTATTTCTGAAAACGACTGGTTATTTTTGTAACCCTATTCGTATTTAAATTTCAACATAACTTGGGCTAAAAATTAAGAGAAGCGAGATTTGGAAATTTAGAAAATCGTAAAATAAATTGCATTTTGTATCAATAATTTTCTCATAATATACACTTACTCGGATGACCATTAATTAACCTATAAAAGAATAATAAATAAGTAAATTCAATGGATTTAATTATTTTTGGAAGGAATTTATTTATTGGCAATTTAGGAGGTTTAATAATTTCTCATCCAAGTTTAGGTTCTATTGAACATAGTTATCAACCTCTGATAGTATTTTTTATAACCATAAAGGCAGTTACCTAAAGATAACTTTTATGAATTTCCAAACTTAATTTTAAAAGAATTTAATAATCTAGCTTTAAAATTATCCTGAAATAAAAAACACAAATAATCACAAAATGATTCATTTAGATAAGTATTCCATACATAAAAATTAAAAACTACAAAGATCTACCTTCCTAATACTTGAAACATACACACAATTTCAACGTAAAGTATGATCTTTGTTTAAAATAAAGTTCTATTTTAAAAGAATCAAGAGCCTATGTAAATGATATTAGTTCAGTTAAAAGTTAATGTCACGCACATCAGCCTTAACAGTTAATATATACTTTTGATAAAGTTATTCTAAAATGATAATAATTCAAGTATCAAATAAATTGTTTAAAAATTCATTATAATACAGTATACTCTTGATATCGCAAACTTCTATATCTCGAAAATCTTGTTATGTAAAAAAAATATTTTTCGCCAGATATCCACCTAATGTTAATTTGAATTCCTATGTTTCATCTCAAAATCTTGTTAAGTTGAATAGTTTTCAAAGTAGAAAAAAAAATTTCTTCAGAAAAATCACAATGAAAGTTCATTGTACACCAATTTCCTTTCCTATTTAAGGCATCATTATTTTTGTTTTACTTTTAAAAATAAAATTATTGTTGTATTTAGACTTATACTCAACTATCATTACATGCATAATTATTCTTATGTTTCATGACTCTACTTTTTAGCATAATATTTTAGAATATATTATACTTTTAAGAACATATTTAACTTTGAACTTGTTAGCACAAAATCACCCTATCTTGAAAATTTTTTAGCATCCCTTGAACTTTGAGTTATCCAGAATATACTGTAATTAAATTTATGTAGATAAAAAGCAAACTAAAACAGAAAAAAAGAAACACAAAGGCAATACAGTACTTCATCAGGGAATAACCTGCTGGGAGCTGTTAATGACAGTTTAAAAAAAAAAGTTTGATATAAAATCATATTCAATGTATGAAAAGTAATTCAATTTATAAATCTCAGCAGGAATGATGAAGTTCTGAACTCACCCCTGATGAAGTTCTGTATTGCATACACATTTCTTGAGTTCTGTTTGAATTTACTTTTTATCTTTTTCAAAAATTAATTATAAATCTCTAACTTCATCATAAATTTATTTGAAGACAAATTTTGGGCTTAAGCACTTTCCAGAATTTGACCTTGTTAAATCTTAAAAGTAATTTCTTACCAGATTTTATCATTTTACACAATCACACTATATATTCCACAAACTGTTTAATGCACAAAAGATGGCCATTTCTCAACAGGTGCCAACTGCTCTCACAAGCTGTTCTGTTACAATTTTTTACGGTCAAATGACAGACAAGGATTCATAATCCCTGGATATCTGACTAGATGTCGTGAAATACCAAATCACTCCTTTCAAAGAGTATGATGATATATGCATATTTCATCACTTAATGTTAAAAAGTGAAGATAATGCGTGTAAATGTGAAATGATAAAAGGTAACCAAAAATGGACGTACTAAAAAAAGCACACTTAAAGTTTCAACGTTCCCTCTCCTCATCACTGTCAACATCTCCCTCGTTGGGAACGTCTGCCAGGTGGATATTACTTATAAGATCTCTCATGGCATCCAGAAGAGAAGTGACACTGCGACGTAGGTCCCCCCTGACGTCTCCTCCTTGGGCGCCGGCCTCGCGAGGAGCCTCAGCGGCAGCAGCACCATCCCGAGGCTAGAGAAGAAACGGTTTTCTGTTAGTTCATACACAATTCTTTGATAATGGCAAAGTTAACTTTTAAGCATTACCAAAGCTGTGACAGCCAGTTTGCATAATTTTCTGGTGGTTTTGCAAAAGAGTGCTTTTTTAAATTAATAGTACATGTGAATGTATTTGATTAGAGTAATAATCCAGTTAAATTTAGATCACTATTAACCCCTTCCTTCTCGCTCCCGTGAAAATTATGGGGTGAAGTTTCTCCCTCTATTTCTCGCTCCTGTGATATTCCCGGATGGGATTGTTCAGTAGTAACGAGCCAATAAGAATAAAACTAATTCATTTCTTCTGCCCAGAAAACATTTTATTTCTTATTTTACATTCCAGATGGCAGTACCAGGATATTTTTAAGGTAATTGTAGATAGTTAATTTTAAACTAGATGTCAGCACTAATCAAATACGTGTCATAAAAAAATAGCCACTTATATGACCATTTTCTTGAAAATTAACCGATCGTTAAGGGGTTAACTACCTACATTTACAGTAGAGCACAGATTAACCAAATGCTGATTTACCAGACAATTTAATTATCTGGATCATTCAAGGACACTGTATTTTTTCCACCTTCTTCAAAAAATAAATAAAATAAAATATTGCAAAAATGCTTTTTTAGTTTCAGAATATCTGAAAAGGAAGGAAAATGGCTTCTTTTCTCCTTTGGTGCTCTTGGAAAGAGCCTCACATTCCTTTCGCCGAGTTTTAAAGTGGATGGTAAATGTTTTAAATAAAGGAACACATTTCTAATAAAATTTTAAAAAAATAAAACTTTTAAACAGGCTATTTGTAATATGCAATAAAAGACACTACTAGCACTGCTAATCCTAAGCCTTGAAAAACAGTGAAATTACTTAAAAACATTCCCATAGCTGTTTTTTAAAATTGCCCAATTATCCGGATTTTTTGCCACATGGATTGGCTAATGCATGAGTAAGAATGTAAGCTGCAATCACATAGTCATCCATTATAAAATGAATACAAGTACAATAGAGATAAATCTGAGATGGTGAAACAAGATCAATCTTGCTCTCAAATAATGATCGACTCACAAATGTGTAATGATTGCTATGACTGGTTTTAGAATGATTAATAAGACTGAATGATAAAAAACGAAATTGCAGTTAGAGATCACATCATTGATGAAGATTGGTGATCACATCATTGATGATGGTTTAGCCTTATAAAAAATTTTCATGTCGGGATAGCACCAAATATGACGGTGGTAGGTGGACGAATGGCTAAATAGTGATGAACAATTCAAATTTTCAGGTGCTGCCATTGTAGAAATGATGGAGGCTCCAGAAATGCAAGTGGACAATGAAGAGGAGAATCCTGCAGATTCCAAGCAACGTAACGAATGAGTCACAGTGAGGATCTGGCTGCTCTAGAATCTGCAATGTGATACGTGGAGCAATAGCGTGAATTAACTCCAGACAGCAATATGATACTTCGATGATCGCACGATATTGCTAAGCAAAAGACGAGCAGTGTGCTTAAACAAGAAACTTTTGACAATTATTTTAAAGCACAATTGACCTGACACAGCTATATAATGAATAATGTAACTTGGTGTAATGCATTAAATGCACTCTAATCCTAATCAAATCATAAAATCTTTAATCCTAAATTTTCTTTTAATATAATATATTTTTCAATTAAAAACTGAAATTTAAAACTTGCTCCTTTTCCATTTATTTAAAGACTTATTCAATTTCACGTTTTTGATAATTCAAGTTTTCGCAGGTTCGAGGTAGGCTCGTTCCCATCCATCGTGAATTATTGAGACTCTACTGTATAGCAATATTATTCAGTAGCTCCTAATACTGAGAAGTACTAAAATTAGAATAGACAAAAAGTAGCTGGCGAAAAAGTTTATACCAACAAGTACCTAAAATACTGTGCCAATATATTCAGCACATAAAACAATAAATTTGAGAATC
This sequence comes from Parasteatoda tepidariorum, assembly GCF_982258835.1. Classification (NCBI taxonomy): domain Eukaryota; kingdom Metazoa; phylum Arthropoda; class Arachnida; order Araneae; family Theridiidae; genus Parasteatoda; species Parasteatoda tepidariorum. The sequence continues at coordinate 8,666,049 of NC_141758.1, read as the reverse complement.
ATTATTCTTTAATAATCTGCTACAAGATAGTTTAAGCAGAAAAAAAGTTTGAAATATTTAATTACATCAAAATAACTTATGAATATTTATTAGTAAGGTACCAAACTATCATTAAATTTTTCATAGTTTTAAAATATATAAATATTTTGACCACATTTTTAATGTATAAAAAATATAAATGTGGACTCGAATAATCAAAGAAACTATGTTGCAAGGCTATAACAAAATCCAAAAATAGCGTGTGTGCTAATAAGGGAGTCAAGCTGGCTCTTATTTTTATTTTCAGCTGTATGCATTTAGAAAGTTTTTTTTTTTCTCCTTCAAAATAAAAATTTAAGATATTCAGGTTCCTTCTGATTAAATTTTTCATGATTTACAACTATTTTTTATTAACAGAATCTATCTTTTATTAACAGAATTGTTTGCTGTCATCTCCTTTAAAATGGTTATAAACAATATTAATGCTAACTCTTTGACAGCAGTTGCGAACCCTCATTTGTTAGTAATTTTTGTAACTGATAAGAGTTCCAAGAATGTATCTCATGTTGAGTAGTAAATAAATGATTGAGGATTATTAATTCCCATTCATCATATGAAGGCAAGACAGAAAAATCTAAAATTTTTTTATTTGCCATAAATATTGCAGACATCATAGGTCACGTATGATCTTCTTTTTTAAGTGCAAGTACCCACTTCATAAGAAAAAACGGAAGATGTTTACTAAATTAGAAGTATGTTGCAAAGAAGAGAGTGGCAGCGGTTTTCCATAAAACTGAATTAAAAGCAAGTAATAACACATCATGTTTTTGCAATAGATTAAGAGACCCTTTATGCTAAGATTGAACTCGTTATAGCACGTGTTTGGGAAAATAGTAAGAAACGTTTATAACATTCCTGCTATCGTTATTTACACACACTGCTTTTTTTTTTAACTTGGTGGTGGTTAAATTTTGAATTATTTATTTATTTATTGTTATAGATTTCTTTTTTGCATTGCTCGCACGATGCGTAAACCAAGTTTGGATATCCGACAACAAGGACGAACTCATTGCCATTCTAAAAAGGATAATTTCAATTCTTTTCACTCTGCAAAGAAGAAAAACAGTGATTATTAATCAATTGATAATCTTTCAGTCATTTAATCTTTGTTGCCTATAACACAAATAGCAATCTTAACTGGCTTGCATTACCAACAAACTGTGCATCTTTCTATAACTAATTTGTTTAATAATCAAACAGACAATATTTTACATCCTAATAATATGAAACTTTAAATAAATGACGTACGATAACTTTAATGCTACATTTATGTAACAAGCTATATCTGTGAATATATAAAAGATTAAAAAAATTAATGAATCAGCTTTCTTAAAAAAGTTGCAATACAAGTGGTCAGCTTACAAATGTTTCAGTTCATAAGAAACAGAAAATTTGGCTTTATACTTACCACGTTAAAATTAGGCAGCAGAGAACGGAAGAACGTACTTAATACCCCACGGTCATCTTGAACAACTGGTCTGAAAAGCGAACAAAACAAATTTTACTCCTTCCCAATCCATATGATAAACAGTATACATGAGTAGTGCCTTAGCGAAGATTTTTTTTATTATAAGAATCTAATCTGATAAGATTTAAAGACTGATCAATTAGATATAGAATTTTACATCCTAATAATTGATTAGGACAATACTGAACCGAACTCAAAAAGAATTTTTTTGCATCGATTTTTTATAATGTATAGAATTTTTATTTAATAAAAATAGCATAATTTGGTTTTTTAACTACAGTGAAAGCATGATATAACAAGTACAGTATATTAACAGAAATCCGCTATGACGACAAATATTTTATGTTTATAACACACTGAAAATTACTTGCAAGCTACTTATGACAAGATTTCTTTTAGGGAAATACATCTTCTTGTTGCTTAAGTAAGCAATGTTACACGAAAAAGACATTTTTATTCATTTCTGGAATTAATACAGAAAAGAATATCATTTCATCCTTAAAGCAATGTTTGTGCAACCACTGGCTAAGTTATCTTCCTTCCAACAAAAAAAAAAGTTTTTCCGGTATTTTTAGAAATACTGCTGAACACTTCGAAAAAATATACTTTTCATTAAGAATATGAATATCATGACCTCTTATTTTACTATTATTAACCATTAAAAATAACATTCACTCATATCAAATGTCATCATAAGGTATTGCACTTCATTTTCTTCTTGCAAAAACTCATTGCGATTATGAAACTTGGAACATTCCTATCGCAAACATTTCTGCATTTCACAAAGTACAGAGCTATGTAATTCAGTCAACAATTTGTAGGTAAAAGCAGTCTGCTATATGTTATTCTAAATGAAAATAGTTTTGCCATATAAAAGAATACGAGTTAACCTTCCGTTAGTCGCGCGCACCCCACAGGTGCATCCCTACTGCACTTTCACCTCCTTTGCCGTCAATAAATTTTTCCGGGGGTCGAGCCTAATGTTATGTTCCTAACTTTGGATTACTCAAATGTCCGTGTAAAACCGACCTTAGAACCTGTCGATGGAGAGTTAGAACCGCTCAAATCACCCCTCTGGTGCAGCGCGACCATTGACGCAAGTATTATGGATATAATATTTTTATGAATTAAATATATATATTTTATCTCATTTTCTGTCCTTCTCAACGTAGCAGGTATAAATGGTCAAGTTATATACACAGAAAATGGTTACGGAGTAAAAAACCGCAGAACCTTCTTGCGTCAATTGGTTGAACATCTTGTGATGGAGGAAGAGATCCGACGCGGGAGCAATAAAAATTTATCTTCGGTACTTCGCTAAATAAGTTTTTTGATATTTATCTCTCTAAAGAGTCTTAAATTGGTAACAATTAACTATTTAGACTAGACTAAATTTCATTTGGCTTTCAAAAAATCAGAAACACCTCATAGGTGCAACGCGATTAACCATGTCGGAAACAAGTGCGCGACTAACGGAAGGTTAAATATGTCTATTTCCTTTTTTAATCTTTTTATTGCTATTTTAACATTACATACATGTGTTTGCCTTACAAAGACAAGCTAGTTATAGCGCTAATTTTAACTGCTATAACAAACTTTTACTGTATTTTTGTCCCATATGACTAGAATTTACGAATTTTTTATCAAAAATCTCATTTGATAAATGAAAAATTATGAATACTAAAGAATAATACTGAAATACCTTGTTGGCCTAGCATAAGATGATATGGAATCCAAAGGTGGCAATGGATCAAATCCATACATTGAACTAGACACCAAATCCTAAAATTAATATAATAAACACTAATTTAAAAATAAATAAAAAATGTATTTTTATGTATAGAAAAAAAAAATCCAAATCAAAGTTATTAAGTCATAAACTTTTAAAAAAATTTAATAATTTTTCCCCTTTTATTTGAATTTTAAAATGGCATGTTGGCAAGTCCAATTCAACTACAGAATATCAATAAATATTACATAACAGCAAATATCAATAAATATTACATGATCCATCTGACAAATAACAAACAATGAAAATGTGTTACATACTTCAAAAATATAATTATTGACATCTTAATTTAAATAATCTAAACTTTCAATTGGAGGCTATCAATATCATTGTCCTTTAAGTTTTAAATGGCTAGAATTAACATATGAAGCAAAACACATGATACATACTTAAAAAAATAAATAAACGAAATTAAAATCTATCAAATTTAAAAATATTTAGTTCATAAAAAAGCCAACAATATGTTAGCAACTTGATTGATGCTGAACATTTTGACAAAATTTTGGCAAGATATAACTTTTAAAAAAAAATATTTTTTTTGTTTAATATCCGAAAGGCAATATTTTTTTGAAAGTCATAATCATCAAAACTGTTTTTAAAAATTTGCAATTATCAAAATTATTTGCTGTTATCAAAACTGCTATTTTTTTTCAATTGGCAAAATATAGAAATATTAATATTTGAATAAATACCTGAGGAAGGTTTGCAGTGGCATCTCGGATATCCGATAATATTATATGCCTCAGAACATTTCGTGGAGTTCCAACAAATCTAAGCTTTTTTCTAAGAAAACAAAAATTTAATTTAATGCACAAATCTATCTGAGGAGGTACAATACCATAGATTAAATCAAGAAACAATGTGAATAAAGCATAAATAAAGTACAGAAATGAACATACTATATTTCGGTACTATAAAACCTTCGTCATTGTCTAAACATCAAATGACAGAAGTGTTAAACTGTTTTTCATGCAAGAATTTTGATAGCGGGCTGAGAGCAGTTGTTTTGTTGACCGATCGTTCTGACTGATCTCTTATCTGTGCCCGTGGTGTTGTTTTTGATGATCACCAGAGGGTTTTGCAAATTATTCAAGCAAGGTTCTCGTCTTGTCGGATGCTCACTATCTCTTTGCAGGCCACCCAGGAAAGGCTAGCGGAGGTACCAGGAGAACGGAAATTTGATTTAGAATGGTCTAACTGAGATTAATACCTACTGAGGCTGGTCTAGTCTCAAATATTTGGATAAGGGAATGGACTAGGTTACTGCCTTTGATTTAACTTTATGAAGGGATCACTGAGGGAAATTATGATTCTGGACAAATGCATTTCTTAACTTAATACTAGTAATTATTGTGTTTTTACTTATTGTTCTTCAAGGGCTAAGTACTGTACATGTCAATAAATGTTCATTGTTTTTTTTATAGACTTATTTACTGTCTTATTTTTACCACACGACCTAGAATAAATGAACTATTGTGGATATTCGCTTGAAATTGTAATCTCTTTACTGAAATTGACATATTTTTTTCTTTAAAAAGGTTTGTCTTGCTTTTAAGATCTTTCCTATATACAATCCAAGGACTTGGTTGATAAAAGTTAGCCATCTGGAATGCGACAAAGGAAGCCTTCTGAGCAATGCGATTGAATTTAAAACATACATCAAATACTGTTATTTAACAGGAAATTGTTGTATCAAAGACCAAATTTCTTACAATCAAAGCTTTGAATTATTTGAAATTCTTGAGCGGTATACCCTTCCCCAATGCTGCGAAACTTAAGTGAAGATGATATTAAACCACTGATCAATTCTAGCACCATCTGCATCGATTTCCCCGTCAGTCCGAGGTTTTAGAAAGGTGTGTCAGTTAGAATAAAATATGTGTTAACATGACTTTAGAGATGAATATATATGAGTATATATGGATAGATATATATCTCAAAACATACATTTTTTATCTTTAACTGATTTTCATTACATGATTAATAATATGGTATATGATTAATAATATGAACAGCTAACACATATTTTGTTGCTTAATGCACTTATGAATTAATCTTAAAAGTCATTTTTTCGCCATTTACAAACGCAACTCTAAATTTACCTTCACCCATAAAATAATCCATACATAAATTCTACATCCCATCTTTTATTTAAGCAAAAATATTAGAAATAAATGTGGATGAATAGATACAATATAAATAACGAGTCACCAACTTTTCTTCACATTCTTCAAAGAATAAGTCTTCATTCTTGTGTCTTGACATAACTTCACGAACTTGTCGTTCCAGCCAGGCTATGATATCTGGTGCTTTCCAAATACCATAAGTACGGCCGACATACAGAGATAAAAGCTGAGTCAATGCAGGAGGATCACTAAATAATTTTGAAAAATTCATACTTTTTTTTATAAAGAAACTTTTATACTACATATAAACTAAAATGACAAAAGCATGACAAACAATGACATTTATTAGGTTTTTTTCAAACATAAAACATTAAAATATCTAACTTCATTAACTTAACACTCCATGAATCAATTTTTTTCAGAAAATAATACACTAATCCAGCAACTGAATATAAAATAAAAAAATAAAGCAATTATTTACTAAGAACGAAAAGTATTGTAAGTAAAATTTTTCAGTACCTGGATCACTAAATGAAAAAAAAATAATAAAAAGAATAAATACTAAAAATAATTTCATTTCAACCTTTAAAGTTTCTAAATAAACATCGTATTAAAAATAACATATGCCACTAGCTGACCAAAGTATTGAAGAATAATGTATTGCTTACAATAAAACACACTGACTAGAAATTCTTATCTCAATTCATATTAGGGGCTGTTTAAGTATTATATAAGCACCTAAAAGGGGAGGGGATTTGAGTTTGGCTTATTTTTGAAATGCAAAGTAATGTAACAAAAAAAAAATTTAAAGAACTAAACTTGAGGAAAGAATAAAAAAATCGAATATAATTTCTCAAAGAACTTACAAAATTAAATAAAGAAAAAACCAAATTTTTTTAGTGCAAAATTACAATTACCATAAGCTGAATTTAATCCTAAAATTCTAAATTATTCTTATTCTTTAGTACAGTAAGAAAGTTGACAAGACAGCTTTTCATCTACCGCAGAACGCCGATTATCCGAACTGCTCGGGACCGAACGTTGTTCGGATAATTGGAAAGTTGTTTGAAATCTAGTTTAAATGATTATTTTTTATGCACTAACTTCACACTTTTTTGCAGGTTAAGGAATAGCAGTACTATCTAAAATAGCTCTGTTTAAAAGTTTTTTTTTTTTCAGTTTTTAAATATTTTTTTTAATTTTTTTTTTTTCATTTTGAATTTTTTTATCATATTTCAGCTTTTTATGATTTTTTTGTCAATTACTGATTTTACCACATTTTCTTTATTTTCCACCGCAAAAGAAATCCAGCAGTCTTTTGTTTCAATAAAGGTACTCTTTATTGAGCAGCCATATCCCTTATTCTTTTTAAATAAATCAATTGAACTGGATCAACATCATTTTGATGTTCTAGCCAATCTATTGCAATATCTAATGCATTGTATTCTTCTATATGAAAAGGTTCACTATTTTAAACCTGATCACCTACTTCTTCCTCTTCGTCTGTGGAGTTCCGAATTTCATTCAAAATTTCGGCAACAATTTCAACATAATTTAAAATTTGAAATCCTGGAACGCTTTCAGTGTCTCGACACTAGTCTTCTATTTCTTCTGCTGCATAACCTGGCATCTTATCATCCAGAAGATCTACTGTTTCAGAAATTTAGAAAAATTATTGATAAGTTAAAAAGTATTCTTAACTTAGAAAAAAAAAAAAAAAAACTAATTCGGACATAGTTCGGACAATTGGACGTTCGGATTATAAGGGTTCGGATAATCGGAGCTCTACTGTATTTAAAATTCAAGAAGTAGATTGTTATTGTTCAGCACTATTGATTATTCTAACTGCTTAAAACATGCTTTTTAATCCAAAAGAATTTTTTTTTACTAGGGGGCTAAATCCCCTGTTCGCTGACGCCAATCAAACCTGATAATTGCTTCGCAATAATTGCTGTTTCTTGGTATAAAACAATTTAAATTATTCAACTAAAAATATATGTAGTAAATAAAACACTTGTGGCACCATTTCCCATGTCCAAATATTTTCCTTATGATACTATTAAAATCTATAAGTGAACATAATAGTTAATTTTTCTAAGTATCATTTTTGAAATAGCATTTAAAATTTAAAGTATATTGTTATAACAAATTTGGTTAGTTCACAAATGCAATTTAATATTGCTGCTTACCAAACAGACAATGATTTAAATAACTTTATCTTAAAATGTAAGGTAAAATTACATTATTCGAATAATAATAAAAATAATACTTCTAAACTCTTAATTTAGAAATCAAACAAAATCAAAAACATAATAATAACAGCACAGTTAATTATAACCTTTAAATTAGGGAAACAAAAACATTTATAGAAAAACAAAAATTTATATAAATTTTATACTCATGGCAACCAAACCAATATGAAATTTTATGTGGGAAAACTGGATCCTACCATGTGATTTTCTACCCAATAAAAATGTATTGACAACAATGGAAAACTCAGACACCATCTTTCGAATTTTATATATAGTAAAAATTAAAACAGTCTTGCATGGGATAAGCAAGATGGTTCCAGATTATTTTGGGAAAGACACTTTTTTGTGACAACAATGAAGGTGTTGATTTTGACAAGATATTTTTGATAAACCCTATAAAATTTAAGAAACAAAATTTTTTTTTTCTTAATTGAATGCAATGTATTTTAGTAAAATTATTTATTTTATTTACATTTTTTAGAAACTTTAATCCAATTAAATTGAATAGTCAATCAAAAATTCTAAAGATTTCTATTTCTCTTAATTTATATATAAATAATATGTTAGTGGCATGAATTTACAAATTTAATTTAGATTAAATTCATTCCTCGAAAATTGAAGAGTAAAAATTACACTCAAAAAAGAAAATAACACTTAATTTTTTGTTGTTTTTTCTTTTTTGAATAACACTGAATACAAGAATCAATTTTGGGGGAGGGGCAGAATTAAAACATACAGTTGAAATAGCTCTCTAAATTTTACACATAAATAAATCAATACTTTTTTGTCTTTCATCTTAGTATATCTGCAAAATGGTCAATTATTTTTCAATTACTTTGTAACTTAACTAAATTTAAATCATTGGCGACTCATGAAAATTTTTTACTTGTCTAAAATATTAAGAGGGAGTTTTAGAGACTTCTAAATAATGAGGAAAACATATACCCAATGCTAATGACTGGTTGATACTTGTCTGATGTTGAAACACTTTTTGTTAACAGAAATGCTATATGAAACTTTGATCATAGTGTTATTTATTTTTAAATTTGAACAACTTTCTCAAAAATAAAATTCTTATTGTTTTAGTGCTGGCATTTATTTTTATTTCAAACTACAATTATCTATTCAGATAGATGATTTGAAAAGAGTTTCCAAAAATAAATATGGAGTTAAATAATAACTATGGAATGCAATTATAATGTATAATAATATTAGAAATCTATTTATAATAAATATCTTTATTTATTTTTCATTAGCATTATAAAACAAATCCTTATTTAAAGACTTGTCACAATATAGCAAAACTTCATAATTAACTAAAAGCTTTACAATGTTACTAAATACAAAAAATTTAACTAAAGCAATATTTCATAATTAATTAAAAGCCTTACAATGTAATTAAATACAAAAAATTTAACTGATGGAAAATTTTATAATTAGTTCAAAGCCTTATAGTGTTATTAAATAAAAAATTTTTTTAACTAAAGCAATATTTTATGATTAACTAAAAGCCTTACTATGTTATTAAATACAAAAAGTAAAAAAGGCATACGTATAATATGTTCATACTTTGTGGGCCTAAATAGTGGATCGGAAAGTACTGCTTTGTCAGGTTCTACGTTGCATTTATTTAACATGGGCAGCAAGAAGCCAGGAAACATAATAAGCGCATCTTGAAGCTGAAAACATTAAAACATTTATGAAAAATATAGACATGGCTCAAAATAACTCAAACTAGACTGAAAATAGTTAAACGCTATTTTTAGCTTGGTTTGTAAAAACGCTTAAACTATAGTTGAATAATTAGAGAATAGTTATTTTACTAATCATGCAACAATATCCTTGAAAAAAAAATGGTGTTATTGTTGAATAATTATAACATAAATTTGTGATACTTTTCCATTGTAAAAGCACAATTAAATTCAGCTATTTAATAAATTTATTTAAATATTTCAATCTTTTAAAAAATATATACCTAGCGCCTAAAAACTTTAAAAAATAAAAAAATATACAATTGAACTTATTTGTGCCAGTTGACTTTATCCCCTGTATAGGTGAAATGCAAAAGTACCAAATTTATTAATATGGCTTCAAGTTTTATCTTCTTTTTTTTCAGGCAAATATAATGTTATGAAGAAAATTAGAATTTCTAAATATTTGATATTAAACAAAAGAATAATACTTTTTTTTTTCTTCATTTTTCGACCAATTGGAACTCACAAACATTTTGACATGAGGTGAAGAATTGAAAAATCATGTTACTAAACATTAATGCGATATTTCATTTCGAACAAATTAGATCATACAAAATATAAAAAAAACTCCTAAAACTGATTTTATACAAATATAGGTATTTAAAATTATAAACATAGGTCAAAATAGTTTAACAATATATTGGGAAAATTAATAAAAAAATTTGGAAAATTAATAAAAATTAAATCTTATCAAAACACTATTTGTTCTAGTAAGTGTTCAGAAAGTAATTTTGTTTCTTCCCAACACAGGTTTCAATTATATTTTTTCACAGCCAACTTCATACTTAGGCCACATAATTATTTATTTTAACAGTTTTACTAATTTTAAAGCCTAAATTTAACTTTGAATCTATGCAAAACGTCTCAAAAACTTTGTTATGCCAAAAAAATATTTTTCGCCTTGGCATTATGTATGCACTTAATGTCAATTAGAAGTCCTATGTAGAAGTTTCTTCTCAAAACCTTATTATGTCAAACATTTTGTGGAAATAAAATATTTTTTTTTTTTTTTTGGAAAAATCACAATGTAAGTTTATTGCACACCAATTCTTTTCTATTTAATGCATAATTGTTCGTGTCTTACTTTTAAAAATAAAATTATCATTGCTGCATTTAGACTTATAGTCAACTATCATTACATACATATTTAATAGTAGTCATTCTTATGCTTCATGTTAGAGCTGTTATCTCGCTTGCTATCTCGAAAACTTGCTATCTGGAACTTTTTTTTAATGTTCCTTCAACATAGAGAGTATATTGTATAACTCAGAATCTATATGAAACTCTTAATCTGACCTTGTATCTATATGAAAATCTAAATCTAACTGAAAATAGAAAAGAAAATCTAAATTTAACCCGCGATCTATGTAAAAACAAAGTTTATAAACTGGGTTGAAATTTAAAAATATGTGTATTTTATAATAAAAATTATGTTTTAATTGGGATTCAAATAGGCCAAATTATTACTTTTGCATATGTAATTTTTTACTTAACTTTTCAATCATGAACTATAAAATTAAAATCTCATCATATTTATGTTTTAAGAAAATTGAGTTTACATTTTTGACATAAAAAATTTATCTTTAGGCATTTTTTGAAAGCTTTATTATTAAATTTGACTGAAATTTTTTTTTTAGTAAATGATTGAATAAATTGGCAACCTTCTTTAAGTTAAAAAATGCTCAACCTGAATTATTGCAGAGTTATTACGAATTAAAATACAGTAAAACCTCTCGGGAGCGACCACTCTCCGTTCTGTAGTAAAATGGTCGTTGATGGAGGTTGATCATTCTTAGAGGTTACCTCCAATGACTTCAAAATTGTTATCAAAGGTACGTGATTTTTGGAAAACAAGTTTAATTTTAGTTAGCGTCATTTTCTTGATGTGGAAATGCCACTTCTGTTGGCGTCATGAAAAGACGGATGGCTAAATAAAATTTATCGTTTATAAAAATATTCCAAACTTATATAATTATGTGTAAAAACAAGTTTACCAATTATGAATGATAAAGCTATTTTAGATAAATAAACAATTATGTTTTTTTCTTTTAAAGTTTGCATTTAATTTTACATTATAAAAACTAATTATCTTTAAAAGATAAGAAGAGGTCTGTTTGTTTGAAATGTTTGTCTTTTCTAACATAACTTTTTTTTCTCATTTAACTTTCAACTCTTTAAGTAAATCATTGATAGCATCATCTTCAGTGCACTCTGACTGCAACATGAGGTTGTATCGTCAAAAAGAACTCTCTAAATAAGAGCCCTCTAAATAAGAGCCTCACAAAAGTATTTTGAATACATTTTAATCTTCTTATTTGTTTTGTTAAATTTTCAGTTTTGAAATTTTTTAATATTTCCTAATTTGGCCTTTTCCGTATTTGGTGCAGTTGTTTGCCCAGTCGCTGGGAGACGCTTTAATGGTCTCTCCTAAAAGTTTTCTGAAACACAAAGTCCATGGAAAAAATTCTGTGCCTCTAAAAAGTGGTCGTAACTAGAGGTAGTCTTTCTTGGAGGTTTCACTGAACTTTACTTACCATAAGATCAGCCTCATGGGTTGGTTCATCATCTTCTACAGAAAATAAATATGTGGCGAGTGCAACGGAGAACGCAAAATTTGGCAACTGGAAGAGATTTCGAGATGGATTCCATTCGTAGTAGAGTTTTATCAAATACTCATATTGGGAAGATCTCAGTGCATAGTAATCAATCATTAGAATAACTCCTAATGGATCTTCATCTGGATCTAAGCTGAAAAGAAGAATTAAAAGTGAGTATTTGTATTTAATCCAAATGTTTTGTAAAAGGTCATGTTTTTGTGTGAAATTGAGAAAAACCTTTACACAATTTAGTGAAAACAGTTTTTAATTTTGTTTTTTAGATTTAATTTTACTCAATTTTCTATACTTAATTTGATTTTTTATTCCACTTTATTAATTTAATTACACTTCATACTAATTTTTCTTTATTTTAATTTAGATTTCAAATTAATTTATTAATAAATATTATTTATATTCATGGTGCGTAGCCAAATCTTTCAACAAAAATTAACTCCCTTATAAGTACTTTTTAAGCACTCAAAAAATATTTTTAAGAACCATATACGTTACCAAAATGCAAAATAATTTTTTAAGACTTTCACATGATAAAATAATTAGTTTCTGACCTAAAGAACTCTTTTCCTGATTATATTAGCCACCACAAAAAGATCAAGAGATTTTTTGGTTCGATTTCAGAGAGTGGAAAGCTTGAAATTGAGAATTTCTTACAAATCAGAGAGCACGTGAGACAGCAAGAATCTCACCGAATCCAGTTCTGTATGTGCACATGCGGACCTGCAAGTATTTCATCAAACTTGAGAAATGATTGGCTCTTTCATACGCTATGGACCGACGGGATGCCAAAATGCATTGTGTTGAAATGAATTGTGAAAGCGTTGAATAGAACAATGTGAAAACTACGCTTTTGCACAATACATGCCAAAAATCAACATGGTAAAGAAAAAATCCAATTTTTGAAAAGGGAAAATTAAGCACTTTCTAAAAACACCGAATAAAAAAAGCACCTTTAAAGGCTTTTAAAAAACGAAAATGGAAAATAAGTACCTTTAAGCACTTTTTAAAAAGGCTACCCACCATGATATATTATTTATTTATATATATATATTTATTTACATAGACTTATTTATTTATAAATACTTATTAATTTATATACGTTATTCAATTATAATGATTAAAATTAGAAGGAAATTAGTTCTAGTTTATTACGGATCATATTAGTCAGACTTATTTAACGGTAAGGATTTACATAGTAACTATTTAATATACGGAAGCGGTGAGAAAAAAATCGCTTTGTAATAAGAGTATTATATAATGCTGTTTCAAGTTATAAAACTGTAAATACAAAACAGTTTAAGTGTATTTTTAGAAAAAAATATACAATAGACATAAATAAATAACTGTAATTTCCAGTACTTTCTCTGCAATGGTTCATATCTACAATGGCTCGTTTTCAGGCATGATAAAAAATTGATGGCTGGCAATCCACTATGGCTATATGGTTATAAATCAATATATTCGTAAGTTAAATTAGGGTTAAGTATAAGTAGATAATAAAATGAAAAAATATATGTTAAATTTTCAGCAAAATTTTTGCAAGTAATAAGTGCAACAGAAGTTGAAATAAATAACTTTGAACTACCAGAGCTCCAAGTTAATGCCAATTTTAAGATAAGATTAGTCTTTCGCATGTTTGTTGCAACATTTTCCTAGATTTTAGTTCTTAAGAATATTACTCAATATTCTCAGATTTCTTTTAGCTGAAATCAAGTTCCCATCTCATGAAAGCAACGTTTAAATATACACTAAATTAATATAAAATGAATATACAGTCCTTATATTTATTGTATTTAATATTCTTAACTATCAAAGGGATAAAATAAAATTTGATTATTAATCAGCTGTTTTTATAAGCATTCATGCAAAACAATGCAAGTACAGTGTACAAAATGAAAAATATACCCTAAATAACTTTTGTTCTAAAAAATCGAATTTTCATGAACTAAGTGCTAATCATAATGATTCAAAAGGAGAACTTCAAATATGCTAATTAATTAGAGCTAACTATTAACTAAATTAGATAATAAGAAACAAAACTGCACTTCATCTGAAGAAACATACCTTTTTTCGATAAGTTTGGCTTTTTGACTATCAAAATAAGTGAAGGATAGAGAGGCAACCAGGAAATTACGGTCCCCATACTTTACACAAAAGAGTAATCAAGTGTTTGGGTTTCATAACATTAATTTAATTATAAATTAAGTTTATTTATTTATAATTCCGTGCCCTTTCGTTTTAATTTTTTTTTACAACCATCATTGAACAGGAGACCCAACATTTTTGGGTTTGCAACCATTAATGTTCCAACTCCAAAGCCTTGTAATTTTAAACCCTATTCTGAAGATAAGGGAACTCCTGGATCAAGTGTAGGAAGAAATTTGCTTTCGTGAAGGACTTTTTGATGGAACTATCTGCATTTGCTTTACATGGAGAAAAAAAACGTGAAAACCTCCCATGATTAGCCTGATGGCAAGGGTACTCTAATCCATGATCCATCTCTCCAAATCCTTTGAAAAAAAAAGATATCTTTATTGGAAGTACGTTTTTGTGTCTGTTTCAGCAACTTAATTAATGGCAAGCACTAATTAATCAGCAAAGTAAAGGCAACACTTTTGAACCATTGAGATTGCCTTTATTTTGTTAAAATTTTATCAATCGAAACAAAAGTCATCCATGGCGATATAAGTTTTATTTAGCGCGATGTACAACTAACTCATATAATTAAAGACCTATTATATGTAAAGCATATCTATAATTATGAGCAAAATATAAACTTGAAGAAAAATTTGATTTGTATGAAACATACCTAAGTAAAAGCTTACAGAATTCTAAGGAAGTACGATTACATCCTCTCAGCCCAATAATTACCAAATGTTTGAAAAGTGCAATGAAAAATGACCTGATAGAACAGAAACAAGCTTTATTAGATTTAAAACAATAAGAAACAAATTTATAACACAATGAAACATCAATTTACAAGAATAATGCTCCATTAATGGTATGATGGCGTCAAATGACCCCTAAAACAATCAATAAAATTTATTTTATTTTTTTTTTTTTTTATTTCCAATGGCAGGCCAATTTAAAAGAACAAAAAGGATAAAATAACAAGAAAAACAAGGCAAAAAGAGATAAATAGAACAGAATGCATAGTGACATACTTAAAATTTATCAATAAAATTTATCTTAAAATTTATAAAATTTATTAATAAAAGAAAACAATGAAGAAATAGTATCTTCCAAATAGTGCTGTCCAGAAATCAATAAAAAATATTCCCGATTGAAAGTATGAGGTTCTTTGTCTCTGTGGAAACAATGAGTAAAATCATTTCTGCGATGTCATTACAAATTTATGTAATGCGAAAGGCATTACATATTTTCTATTTTTTAATCAAATTTTAATTAAATTAAACCAATTATTTAATTTTTATTACATTTTGTAAAATGCAAATATAAATATTTTATTCTTTTCTTAACAATCAATGTAACGGTTAACTTTTTAATTCAATACAAATGCAAAACTCATTAATTCACGGTCGCCAGTAAATCGAAAACAAAATCGAGAAATAACTTTCTTTATTTCCCTTGCCAAAACAATGTTTCAGCTACAGGGTTATACTAATTCTCACCATCATTTTTGGTGATTAGCTATAGGCAAATTATTTTAAACTTTTATATTGATTTTGGGGAATAGGCTTTGTTTTTGTCAATTTTATTTTTCGAAAAACGCCAACCATGGATCTCTTTCCATGCTTCTAATTGTCTGTTGGGAACATCAATCACTTTTTAATTTGGCTTTTGATTAGGCTGGCTATGGGGGATTTATCTTCTACCCCTTCCCTTATTGATAATATTATGCAAAATTTATTAGACAACTTAGAGAGTCTTACGGATAAAATATACTTTTAATTTTGTATCTCTAGCTCTACAAATACCACTGAATAAAAGTTTTATTATAATTATGATCCAGTTTTCTTCTTCAACCATCATTTTCATTATCCTGTTTTCATCACAATCTTCAATTAACAGCTCCAATCGCAGACAGCTTTGTCATTAATTTCTAATAGACGAAAATAAAAAAATAAAAAAACAACTCTTCCAAGCCAAACATTATCCAAAGAGTTAACCTCAAACCCTTATTTGATAGGACTAATTTTCCTAATCACAGAAACAGACAACACGCAAGTCCTGTGTCATGAGGAATACTCATGATAGCTGATTAATACTTTCATTTTTTTGTTAATTGTTAAATAAAGATTATTTTATTATTGACACTTGAGTATCAGAAGTAAATAAATATTCAGGTATTCAGAATGAAAAAAATTATATTTAATAAAAATATATACTTAGAAATATTTTTCGTGATAAAATCGAGCTTAAAATATTTACATTTTACTCGATACATAAGAAAAAGTTTAGCAGAAAATGTAAATGATAATGTATGTAAACAAATTTCAAACTTCCTTTAGGGGAAAAAAAAACATTCTTAGTCTGAGAATGTTGGAGTTTGAATTCATGTGAGACATTAGTAATACTGAGTTGCAAGAAAACAAGGATAGATCTTGGTATTTGTGCTGATCAATAACCAAATTTAAAATATTAAAGATTGAATAGCCAAATTTTATTACGCACAAATACACATAAAGTTGAATCCTATAAAAAATAAATTCATGACTGTGGCCCTGGTTAATTTTTAATTTGTTTTATTACATTGTGATGTATTGTGCATTGAAAAGTAAACTTTTTAATGGTCCATTAGGGCTAGTTACTTTACTTTTAAATATACAAGCCATAAACAAGAGGGCTAATAGTCAAAATCAAGAAGGCAGTATCAAGAGCAAGAAGGCAGTGCAAATACTGTCTTCTTTCTTATAAAGAAAATACTAGTGTATATTTGTATAAATATCATACTTAAGTATTAATACTTACAGGTAAGTCGTTGTGCATGTCAAATTATTTATAATTGACTTATTTAAGACACTTTAATATGAGTTATAAAAATTAAACAATTCGGTATTTTAAAATTTTATGTTATTAAGTCTCCAGTCAGATTGCAAAAGAAACACTTTCATACAAAAGATATGATTTAAAAAAAAAAAAAACTACATATATTTTAAAAATCTCAAAAAGAAAAAATGATTTAACATATTAAATGCCTTAAATATTCAGATCTCTCAAAGATTACATGAATCAGCATTTTTACCTGTTTTCTGTTATTCGATAATCCAGCCTGCAGTTTCCAGAGGCAAGATTAAATAAGGGATGAAAACAACACTCCATAATGAAAATAGATTTTTCTGAAAGAAAAAAATATATGGATTACAAACAAGCACGCACATTGGTATAAATCTAAAGACAATGGCTTGATAAATAAACTAACCTATCAGTTCAGCTGCCATTTGAGAATCATCTCCCATTTTACAAATGTCACTTAATTGTAACAAGGCATCAATGTGATATGGATAAGTGTTGAGCAATGCCTACAATAACATAACATCTCATTACTGAAGGTAGTTTTGTGGATATAAAAAATACTGAAAAAAGGATATTGAAATGGAAAAACAAAAAAAACAGAACTAATTAAAAATATATTTAGCAAAAAAAAAGGGACTTGAACAGAGTGTGTAGCCAAATCTTCAAACAAAAAATAAGCACCTAAATAACTAGTTTCTGACAAAGAACTCTTTTCCTGATTGCATTAGCCACCATAAAAAGATCGAGAAATTTTTCAGTTTGATTTCAAAGGGTGGAAAACGAAGTCTGAAATTGAGAATATCTTGCAAAATGCAGCAGAGTTGCACATGAGAGTGCATAGAACTTACTGAACTCAGCTCAGTATACGCACATGCGGACCCTCAAATTTTTCATCAAGTGCTTTAATACGCTACAGATTGACAGTACACCAAAATGCATCATTGTCTTTGAATGAATTGCAAAACTGTTAAACAGAACAAAGAGAAAACTATGCTTTTGTATAATACCTGACGAATATCTCATTTTCCAAAAAAAGGGAAATTAAGCAATTTTTAAATACACCAAAATAAAAAAGCACCTTTAAGGGTTTTTAAAAACAAAAATAAGCACCTTTAAGCACTTTTTAAAAATGCTACACAACATATTAAATATTCGATTAAGTGATAAATAATAATTTGGACAAGCACAGAAAAATTAGCATTTTTACCACAATATTTTCCGGATTAAAGCTTTCAACTGCTTCCAAAAACTGAAGTTGAATAGTCTGGTATTGTTTACTGTGTTCAAAAGCAAAATAATGTAGATTACCTTTAGTTTCCAGCAATCTCATAGACAAACCTAAAAAAGTAGAGAAACAATTATATGTATAGGTAAACAACCAATAATTAGTGTGTTAAAATAAGAGAATTCTTTACCAGGTTTTCCTATATGTGGCCAGTTCTTTTGTGACACTAAAATAGAAGATCTCCCATGCCCTCTGCCCCTCCCTCGCTTTTTTCTAAATAAAATTAAAAAAAATATCAATACAAATTGACATATTGCATGCTCTGAAAAGTGAAACAGAATAAAATAAATTAAAATTATATCATGCACCAAAAAATTACTTTAACGTTGTTACTTGTTTGACATGAAAAGGGTGCTTTGTATGTAATCAAATGCAAACTAGATGATTTTGCAATCAGTGATTTCTTTTTTAAAAAAAAGCATCGATTTAAGTCAAAAATATTTTTAGTAAAAATTAGAAATATGCTCTTAAGAGTAAATTTATTATTTAGTTTGATTTTATTTTCAAAGTAATATTTTATTGATAATAAAGGTTTTATATAGAGAAATAATGAGGCAGAAATTTATATAAATTGTTATTTGATGTTAAATACAGAAAAAAAGAAAAGAAAATAGATTAATTGTGGATAAAAGTAACATGAAGCTTTTCAGTATTATGATTTCCTTTCGGCTGTAGATAAAACATTTTGCAGTTTAATAAACTTTCAATTTTCTTTTATTTCAGTTTTAAAAAAAAATATCATCTTTAGAAGTTCATAAGTGTGTTGGGTATGGAGCTTGAGAAAAATAATAATGATTTAAATTTTTTTGTAAATTAGTAATAATTATATACAAAACAATTTTGACTATTTCATTTAGAAATTATAATTACATAAGTATAGAAAAATATTGTTTTTTGAATAATATTACGCACTATTTACAGATAACATAAAAAATAAAAATAATAAGATAAATATTTACACTTGTTCATTTTGGACAACTTTAGATCCAAATATTTTTTTCATCTCATTATCCGGGTTTAAGGATCGCAGATCAATAGACAAAACAGATTTTTCATGAGGAAGTTTATCACAACTCTGGCGATGAAAAGATGCATGTGCCTCTGGTTCTCCTAGCAATTTATTAACCTCCCTAATTGAAGCTTCAATTTCATCATCCTAAAAAAAAATAATAAATACATTTCTCAAACTATTAACAAATCAAAACCTACCATAGATTACTGAACAAAGAGGCTTAAATTTAGAATTAAAAACTGAGCCAAGAACAGTCACAACAATTAAAAGTCCTAACTTTTTAAAATCAGCACTTGGCCATACGTGGGAAGCTAATAATACTAAAATACCTTTCTGCTAAAATTTATTCAATTTGATAAGTTCACATTAGTATTCTTTGATTTTTATTTACTTATTATATTGTTTTTTTTAATAATTCCAATACTTTTAATAGCCTGGAAAGTGAAGAGTAACACAGACTGCAAAGTAAAAATGATGGAGAAAGACACGAACAAATATACCAAGATTGCTGAAGGTCCAGTGAACACTGAAGATACACCGAACAAAATAGATGCTGATAAAAAATTAAATAATATAAAGAAGAAGAAAAAAAACATTGGCAAAAAATAATAATTGAATTTTCTTGTGTCTGGTTATTGGAAAAGTACAACCTTCTTTTTAGGCTACCAATAAATTTTACGCTGGAGTCTAAAACTTTAACAGTAGTACTTACACCATCATCTAAATTTTCTTCAGTACTCTTTTGACTTTTGAGCTTCTTTTTCTTTTTTTTCTTCCTACGCTTCAAGCTATCAGTACTGTGAGTGGAATCTTGTTTTTCCAACTTGTTTCTTTCTTGGCCTTCAATGGGAGGTTCATTCTCTCGATCATCATCCTCCTTAGCTTCTGTATCAGATAATGAATGCTCCACACTATTCAGCTGAAATAAATTAAAAACTCTTACTTTACTAAATTATAAAAATATATATTTAAATAATATTTGAAAATCGTGTGATTTTGTTTAATTATAAAACATTTTTCAGCAATTCTAAATCAGAGAGTTGGCAAAATTAAAAAAGGTTAAGGTGCTTAAAAAAAAAGAGCTCAAACAAGAACAAGAAATATAGCTAAATACCTAACTATACATTTTTTATTGGCCGGAAAATCACATAATAGGTTTCAGTTTTCCCACATTAATTTTCATACTGGATTGGTTGTCATCAGCATCAAATTTACATACATCATAAAGTTATTGTTTTCCTAATTTAAAGGCTAAAATTTCCTGTTATTATTATATTTTTGATTTCTAAATTAAGAGTTTAGGAGGATAATTTTTATTATTATTAGAATCATGTAATTCTACATTACATTTTAAGATAAAGTTATATATAAATCAGTGTCTGATCTTAATAATCAAATTCCAGTTGTGAACTCACCAAATTTGTTATAATAATATACTTTTAAAAGTTATTTCAAAAAATGATTACTTAAAATAATGATTTATGTTCACTAATAGAACTTTATTGTATCATAAGGGAAATATTTGAACGTGGGATGTGGCGGCACAAGTACTCTTTTTAGTATATATATTTTTAGTTGAATAATTTCAACTGTTTTATGCCAAGAAACAGCAATTATTGCGAAGCAATCATCAGGGTAGTTGAGAGTCAGCGAGCATAGGTCTTAGCCTCCTAGTATTAAGACCAGAAAAATATTAAGTTATAATGATATTTAATATTAATTCTGCCAAAAAATAATTGGGCAAATTTCTGTATCCTGATCTGTGGATCGCCAACTCTTGGAAACTTCCGGGCATTGGCCTAAAAAAAAAACATCACAGTATGGGACCAACTCGAAAGGTATAACTCGTAACCACCCCTAGGCAAACATCCACATTTTTTTTTATTAAAAATTTGCAAATTTAAAATCCATTTGGCGACAGACCACGATACAGAAAGATCCCCAAATAATTTGCAGTAGTTACGACAATCTTAAGTTCTTGGAGTCTGCTCCTGCTACTCATAATTATATTATTGAACTTTTTGCAATTCATGAACTATAATTGCTAAAATTGAAATTTATCATTGAATACAAAATCTGTCTTTTAGAATCAGCATGTCTTCATTGTAAAATCAACACATCTTAATTTTAGAATTTCAAAATAACAGTTGTAGAGCTTCAGATACTGGGATATTTCCGCATCTGGCGCGGCAAGGTGCCAAATAGGTTTCAAGCTTGCAAAAAAAAAATTTTTTTAAAACATCCAGATGTTTGCCCAGGGGTAACTTAGAGTTTTATCTTTTGAGTTTGTTCCTTTCTGTGACGTTTTTTTTTAATGTTTCTAGAGGGCCAAGCTGCCAAGAATTGGCGATTATTCTGCCACAAATCTCCCCTCAGATATTTATCCTAACCAAATAGCAATTATCTTCTATGCATACATGCACAATGATGTAAATAGTGTTTTCATGCATTTTGGAGTACACATAAATATTTTTATGTCTCACTAAGCTTATAATATATAAGTATTCATATATAAATCTCAAATGTAGGAGTTCCACATATCGAGTAAGCACTTTTAAGTGATTTTTTTTTTTTTTTTACAATTCTGACCAAAAACTAGGTGAATATTTTAGCACAGGTCAGAAATCTTTTTAAAAATGCAAAATCCAGCAGATAATTAGTTTGCTTTAAGATGTTTTCCAATGACATTAAATTGGTTTCAAAAAATTTGCACATAAAGGCATTTCAACTAATTTGACATCACGGTATAGAAGACAGTTCTGTAACAGAATGTGTTCGCGCCTACAACCTTCGCCAACAGGTATTTTAACTTGCAGAAAAAAAAACTTGCAAGTATTTTAACTTGCAAATTATGCTACGGTTTGCCAAGGGGTAGCAACGACTAACTCCTTTCGAATTTTCTGATTTTTTCATTTTAAAAAAATATTTAGGGAGTTAAGAGACTATATTTTGATGTAGATACCGAGACGGAAATCTTCTCCTAAAATGACGTGAAAATAACTTCTATTCAAGTATATAGCCTTTTACCAATTCAAATCGATTATTCACAGGTTTGTCAACAGATCCTCGTAGACTGATATCGCCATCATCAGATTCACTCATACCATCGATGCCCAAAGCTGCTGCAAGATCTTTTTCTCCGTGTAGTTTTTTTAAGACCCTACTAGACATTTTATTTTTCAAAAATATAAAATTTATTGATACAAACTAGACGAATTTTTAAGAAATTTTTGACTATTATTATAAGGGATATTATATAATAGAAATTGTTGACCAATAATTAAATACCGATGATAAACGTGTTAAGTTTGATCAATTATTTTGATAACAAAAGTAAACGAAAATTTCTCTTTTGAAGCTCTCTTCTACTTGTTTCTTCTCCATTTATTTATAGGAAAATTCAAAGTTGAAGTTAATGATACTCAAACAGATAATAACTCCAATAATAAAACTTTTAAAAGTTTAAAATTAGCAATGAGTTCCAAACAAATTATAATCCGCATCTTCTTCAAAATCAACACAAATTTTAAAAAAAATAAAGTCAATGACCTCTGTTTGCATTCTCAATTAAAAGCTGTAACTTTAACTACCATTAATTTTTGTTTTCTTCGTAAATTTTTCATTTTTTTCTGATTTGAGTGATTTGGGTCGCGCAGTTGGAAATAAGTCCTTTTTAAATTTTATTAAAGTATCTTAGTTATTTAAAAAGTTTTAAAGGAAACAATGTCTGCTCCTTTAGAAAATTTAGAGGGTTGCTTGGAGTTATTTATTGAAAATGTTCGTCAATTAGGCATCATTGTCAGTGATTTTCAACCACAGGGGCAAACTATTTTGAATCAGAAAATGTGAGATACTTTTTTGTTTATAAAAAAATTTTATTAAGGAAGTTAATCATCACGTTGGGATTTTTATCATAACTACGGCAAGGCTAAGTGCCGCCTATATTTTATCTGAAATCTATAAAGACCAGTCTCCTATTTCAATATACCTGTTCATCCATGAAATTATTTTAATATTATGATAATAGAGGTTAAAGGCTAGTTAAAACACTTTTTCAGCCAATATTTTTCCTTACATTTTTGTAGCATGATTACTATTCACCTTCAAGATACTTGTCAAATCTAAAATTGCAGTTATTATAATGGTATAGTTGGTATAATGTTTAATTTTTCCATTTTAAATGAAAATGTATGTGCATTTTCAATATATCCTATTTTATAGTGAGTTTTTAAGGAATTGCTCTACAAGAAATTCAGTGTTCACCATGATTTTCCAAGCTGTTTATAGATGATTTTAAATCCATAAATGCTAACTGGTAATAAAGCGTAAAGTTGCAGTTTTTAGCATTTCATCTGATTCTTTTATTCTGTCTGTGCTCAAATGTATTTGTATAAGCCTGCTTAACAATATTCTTGCAACACAGGAGCGAACATTGCAGATTATCACAGCAGCCGCTGATTATTTTTACTGTTAATTTTATAACTTTGACTTTGTGAGGGAAAAGTTTCGAACAAAGAAAATAAAACCTAGAGTTTTTTTCTATCATTTGTAAAAGTAGAATAGTTTTCTCCTTTTTAAACCTGAAACCAAAAAAGATAATAACCCATCTCTATCTTGCATCCTAAAGGTATAGCCTACCTATGTGTCTTTCTGATTAACACAGCATCGGCATTTTGTGTGGAAGAAACTTATTTATTTCTTGGAAGAAATAAGTTTTTCCTAGTAGACTGGAAGAAAGTGGGAGAAACTGGTCAAAATGGGAGAAATTTAAATGGACCAATACAGTTTTTTTTTAAGTATAACAACTAAAAATTACTCAAATTACAAACAACTAAAATTTGATGTAGTGCAATCAGAAAAGTAAAAATTTTAAGCATGAGTTTTAAACTGTTGGTAACTAGTAAATCCTTTCATATCACTAACTAGTTGAAATAATTTATCCATAGCATTTTCTATATCAAAACAAGAAATTTTCACTTGCCAGCTCGCCATTTACGACCTAATATTTAGGACTAGCAAGTAAGTTCTGTCTTATAGAATGTTACGTTTCAAATCATTCACCATATTTTTCCTTGAATTTTTAGTATCCAGTTAACAAATATTAAAAATGGTGAATAATAGTTTCATAGGTACTTTCAAAGGGATATTAATTCAGCATGTAAAGTTGTGCCTCATACGAAAAAACTGTAGGTAATCTAATGTCAACAGATGTGTTAACAGCTCTAAGTTTTTGACACCTTGAGTTAGCAAAGAAAAATTCCTTGAAATTGGAGATAAAGAAACTTTTTATTTGTTGAAACCCAAATCTCTCTAATGAACAAGTGGATGTTGTGTTGTTAGTAATAGCATACCTGCCAACTTTTAATCCTTTCAAGGATGATATTCCCTAGTGGTAGTAAAATGAAATGCGAATTACAATTTTAGGCAGAAACATTTGCTGTATTATGAACAAGCTTATGCAGATTACTGGAACAGTATTACATATTAATGTATATGCTTAATTTTTTTAAAAATAGTGGTGAATTAAAAATATTATAAATTAAGTTTATAAATGCAAGGAATATATGGAAAGCATACATTTTACTACCACTTTAAATATAAAAATAAAATTTTACGCCAAATGCGTAAAAGTTGGCAGGTATGTAACAGGCACATAAAATTCAAGTTTGTTTACTATAGGGAGATTTCCATATCGTGATCTGCGGCAGAATAATTGCCAAGTCTTGGCAATTTCTGGGCAGTGGTTTACGAGCAACTGAAAAGAACATCACAGAAAGGGACCAGCTCAAATGGTACACCTCATAGCCACCCCAAAAAAGGTGTCCTTTTAAAGATTAAAAGATGAAGATATAGAAATATTCTTTAACTTGATAAATTTAGGTCTGCCACCAAAATTGATTAATAAATTCTAGTAAACAAATAAAAGTGGAGCTGGAAAGGTAAAATGTTCTATATAAAGCAAGATTCTTTTGCTTATTGGTATGATTGATTTAAATTTTGTAAATATTGTTTTATGTGTGACGCAATTGTATTTTTAATATTTTAATTTATTTCTACCGTCTGTGAAAGAAGCTTCAGCTGTCATAATAAACCAAAGATAACTTACAGACCCTCTTTGATGACTGAGATGCTTGCTGACTTGTTATAAATTTGTTATAAATTGACCCCTTTCCTAACAAAGGTTAATGCGAGGTATAGATATTTGATGCTAAGTTTATGGTATTTAGGTGTCATGAATGTCAACTTCATTAAAAGTATGTGATTCAATGTCTTAATTTTTTTTCTTCTTTAATGACTTGTAATGAATGATTTGTGGATAACAGTAGAACCGTTAAAACTTTTGAAACTAATGCCTGCAATTTAGAGATAAACATGTTCCAGTTTTTCATATTCTACATTCTTTTATGGTTTTGGTCACCAATAAGTGTCTACATCTGTTAGCATCTTGAAAACTTTTCATGAAGATAGTAGCAAGCTAAGATTTTAGTCTGGCTAGTACTTTAAAATTAAAATTCCATGCCCTGTTCTAATTGTTGATAGTTATGAATTTTCTCGGTATTTAAAGTCATTGGTATAGTAGTCATTGGTAATTGTTAATAACAGATCAATCATGGTGTGTAATGTGTATGAACTGTTGTGTTCAGTTTTGTTGGTTATTCGAGTCCTGTAACTTTATTTAAGAGTTCCGATTTCGTTGTCTAAAACCTGCATCATGTAGTCTAAAAAGTAACTTATGATATAGAACAAAATCTATGCCAAGGGCCTGCTTAAGAAATCTGGAAATTGTAAGAATTATTGGGTTCCCAATGGATGGTTATGACTAAAGTTTCACATTTATATACAAAATGCTTTATTTAGAACAAAGTAAATTATGACAATCGAGCTTATATTTATTTTCATCTTTGTGGACTAATTATGCTAATAGATAATTCTTAAGAAAAAGCATTGAAAAAAAATTAGCTTCGAGAGGAGGCTAAGCTTGGATCTCTAAGGCCTTAATGATGAATCAGGCACTTTCTAATCCTGCACAGAGGCAACTGTTTAACCAGACTATTTTTTCTATTTTAAAGTTTAAATGGTTTGTAATGTTGTAAATATTTTTTTTAAAAAAAACTGTTAGATATTTTTTCTCATAATTTTACTTTTGATTCTTTAATAGAACACAAATGGTTACATATATGCAAGAAATTGACAAGTGTAAAAATCAAGTGCAAGATATTCAAGTGCCATTAGAAGTATTTGAGTAAGTTCTAATTAGATTTATTTATAGCTACTCATTGTCCTCTCAACTTGTGTTACTGACGCATTTATAATTTTCTTTTATTCTTTAAGTTGTGGGGCAAAATTAATGGTCGCCACTAGGCAACTAAACATAAATTTTACTAGTTTGTATCTTTGTTACAACCAATCATTGCTTTTTTATCGTAAATACACAATATGTGCTTACAATTTCTCTTATTATTTTTTACCCAGAAGAGTTGTGATCGCCTTTGAAATATTCAGGTTATTTTAGACTGGTTCAAAATTTCAGGAAGACTGAATTGGTTAACAAAACTTTCAATCTAATTAAAGTTAACTTTGTTTTACATTTTTTTTTTATATATATTAATGGTCTATAATATTTAAAAGTAATCTATCTAATGTTATTTCATCAATATCATTGCAATTCTTCATTTATTTTGTGACTAAT
Source organism: Parasteatoda tepidariorum (assembly GCF_982258835.1). Classification (NCBI taxonomy): domain Eukaryota; kingdom Metazoa; phylum Arthropoda; class Arachnida; order Araneae; family Theridiidae; genus Parasteatoda; species Parasteatoda tepidariorum. The sequence goes on along the minus strand of NC_141758.1, from coordinate 8,639,045 downwards.
AAATTTTATGTTTATGTCAAACGTGTTAACAAGCAATATATATTTGTTTGCTATTTAATACCATAATTTTCTCGTTAATGATAATATTCTGTTTTTTAAGAAAATGTTTTTGTTTTTTTTAAAAAATCATTAATTTAAAAATTTACAAATTCTTGTAATATAAGATGTTTTAAATTGGTCAATGATTTTGAGATTCTTAAAATTTATTGTAACTATACTGTTAACTGTGCTGAAGAGTTTCAATTAGTGAAAGTATGTTAATAGTACTTGTTAAACAATAAGTTATGGCATTTATCAAATTACGTTTTGAAAGTAATATTTCTTCTGGAATTTTTCAGAATATCATTTATAACCCAGGAGAGATAATAAACTAAGAACAAAGTATAAATTTAGTGTATCTGTAAAAAGTAAATGTTGAGTATGGATAAAAAAACATGATATTGGTGTTGAATGATTATCGCAAATAACATGTCGACAAAAATTCTGCAAATCCTAGTTTTAAGACTCCATTTTCAAAACCATGATTTATTTCAATATTACAAATTTATTTCCGTATCTTAAATATGGCTTTCTTTCACAGTGTGATTTCCCCCCCCCCTCGAGAAACCCCTCGACATGTGAATTAAAATTACCAATCGGTGGATATGTAATGGCAGGGGAAAAAATAATTTTTGGACATAACAAAGCTTTTGAGATATCGAGAGTATTCTGTATAATTTATTTTCTCAATATTACAATTTTGGCTACATTTGTGAAATTTAACTAATTATAAACTTAAATTTTTAAAGTAGCTAGAAAATAAAAAGTCTTGATATAAAGTTTCTTATTACAACCAGAATTTTTAATAAGGTGAATGAGTAACTGCTCATTTGCTGAACAAATATTTTTTTTTTTTAGAAAATAGTAAAAATACAGTAACCTCAGTTGACAGTGAACCCTGATTGGCCCAAACTTCATATTTCAAGTCAACCATGCAACTCACATGAAAGGAATTTTTTTTTTTAATAAAGTTATTTGTTGAAAGCTTCCTATGTAAATATAGTATAACTAGAAAAAATTATTTCCATTACCTCTGAAAAATAACTTTAGAGTTGCAAAAAACATTGTTACAGCTTAAAATTTATAAGTGCTTTCCTTGATCTAAAAAGAATTCATTAATTTGTCATTTTATTCATTGATTATATCTCTACTCATTTTTAATAGGTACATAGATCAAGGAAGAAATCCACAGCTGTACACCAAAGACTGCATGGAGAAAGCTTTGAACAAAAATGAAGTTGTTAAAGGAAAAATTGATTCGTATAGAGTAAGTTTTATTCTTAGGTGTAATAACCTGGTTTTAATTTATCAATTTATTATGCTAGAGATGTAATAAAAAATTAAATTCTGAGAAACATTAACATGCAACAGTATGATAGGTGTGTGTAAGTGTTGATACTTAAAATACCCTTGTTATCTTCAACATCAGTTTTAGACTGTGTGCGAAATTCTATGCTAAGAGGAAAAACACTAGAAATGAGGCAACCTCAGCCCAAACCAGGTGCTGGTTCGTTTTCTGTAAAAAGGTTTCTGACTCAGATTCATAATAAAATTAAGTAAAAAAAATTATACATTTATAAGGTATAAAGAAATTACAAAGCTCTGCGACTTCTGTTTTTTTTTTTTTTGCTTTGCTTCGTGACACACAGCAAAATCATGAGATTAATCGTCAAATGACTTTAGGATTTTGATTTTATTTTTGTTTTAGTCCATCTTGGACTTACAATTGATTCAGTTTTTCTCTTCGCTTTTTATTTTACAAAATTTAATGAAAAATAGAGGTTTAAATTTACTAATTTCCTTGTTTAGATATTGAGTGCAAACTATGACCTTATGCGACGTGTAGCTTGGGCAGAATTGGGCTCTTTGTGTATCTTGGGCTCGCCTCCAAAAGCGAGAGACTCATCTCTAAAAAACATAAATTTTAAGCTGCACATTGCTCAAATAAAGCATCAAATAGCATTAAATAAAGTATTCTTAAAGAGTATGAATGCAAATTATCTTAAGATATTAAAATGTAAAAATAAAAATACAATAACGACTTAGATTAGAATTCTGTTAAGAAAAGAAGTTTAATATCAACATGTGAAACCATTCTAAGTTTAGAACCTAGCACAAGAAACAGGAGGTTTAACAAGTGTAGAAAAGCCACTGAGGACAAGAATAAGACCTACAGATTATGGAATTTGTGCTACCGAAACTCCGTGTTATTATTTAGGCCAAAAGATATTAGGATATGAGGAAAATAGAAAAAAAATTCTTTGAAGAAAAGAGCATTTCTGGAAGAATTGTTAAAAAACCTGAGCAATCAGGAAAAAAAAAATGTAAGAGATTAGTCAAAAATATGAGAAGAGAATTAAGTCAAAAACAATCAATTGTAGAAATTCAAATTTTTATGGAATTTAGGGGTCATACACATATTAATTTAGCAAATTCAGTAACAAATTTAGTGCTTTTAAGAATGATTGATTCAAATCATCAATTCAGTAATTAAATCATAGATAATGAATTGAGGGACCATCTACTATATTGCATGGTGCTTAGCATTTTTAAAATAAACTTTAAGATGCTTATTTTCGATTTTTAAGAGCCCTTAAATGTGCTTTTTTCATTGGGTGTTTTTAAAAAGTGCTTAATTTTCCCTTTTCGAAAATGAGATTTTTTTCTTCACCTTATCAATTTTCGCCAGGTTTTATGCAAAAGCGTGCTTTCCACATTGTTCTATTCAACATTTTCACAATTAATTCCACCATATTCTATTTTATTTCAATAATTTTCTGCATATGAGTCTTTCATTGCTCCATAAATTAAATTATACTAGTAACTATTCAAATTTTTTGTTCTGACCAAAGATTTTGATATTAAAAATAGTATATTCTATTATTCTTTTGCAATAAAATTTGCATTATTGTCTTTTGCCCTTGCTAAAATTGTTTGGTTCTAAAAAATAACCTTCTTTTTTTGGGGGGGGGGGGCTTTAAGAAGCCTGAAGCTCCCAACAGTTAAAGACAAGTGGTACTTTGGGATTATCCAAGTAACCATTTTCCCCAAAAGGTAGCTTCTGTGCCAATAATCGCAAATTTTATCATATTTATTGTGTAATTTTTTATTACACAAGTTAGTTTTCTTTAACATATTTAAATGAATTTATCTGGGGGCGACAAAGATAATGACTTGTTTGTTTGTGTTTTAAAGGTTATCAAGGAGTTTTGGTCTTCGAAATGATAAATATAATAATATATATATTATTATATGAGTATAATAATATATATGGTTAGTTTCAAGAATAATTCAATGTGTATTTTTACTCTTACATTTATTTTGTTATTATTTGATAAATTTAATGTGTTTAGAATGTTTCTTTTGGATATTGCTTTTCATTATGATGGTGCCAGAGGATTTGCTTTTCATTATGACGTGATAATCACATAGCACCAGAAAAGCCAATATTTATATTAAGTTATTGAGTATTAAGTAGATTTTATTATTTTGAAAAATAAAATGCCATTTTTATTTGCTGTTTTTCTCCCCCAATTTTTTTTCTCTCTCCTCTAAAGCATGTCCCTGAAATATTATATTTAGTATTAATGTATCCTAATCAGGGCCCGACATAGCCTAATTGGGGCCCGGGGCAAAAGCTTCTTGGGGCCCCCCATCCACTCACTAATCCAGTATTGAAGAACCGAACTCTATGTAGGTATTTAAATTTTTCACCTCATTATAGGTAACAAGAAAATTGACTAGAAGTGAATAGCTATAGAGTCCCCCTCCTCACATCCAATGGTCAGACGAACTATCGTTCTGTCGAATTTTTTAATTTTCTGACAATTCTATGTCCATCATGCCAAATGTAGTTTTCTGATTGTTAACTTCGTTATCTAGCTGTGAAAAATTCAAATCCTTGCTGATTTTAGGGAAGAATTCAACTAAATTTTTGCAATTACGGAGTCTTAACTAAGCCCGCCAGAAGCCTGTAATCGCAGTTTGAGATATGTAAAAATACAGGATTTTGATTGGCCAAATTTGACCGTCGTAGCTGCGAAAATTTAGCTGTATTCCGCCCTAAAATGAAATGGATTTACGAAATATAGATTAGATTAGTGAAGAAGCTAACATAAAACAGGTGGATTTTTCACTGTACTGATATTTTGTTTAATAAAAGTTCATTAAGGAAAGAAATGTAAAATAAACTTTCTATTCGATTTGGGGGCCCCTTTGATGTGGGGACCTGGGTCAACTGCCCCGTATGCCCCTGCCTTAGTCAGGCTCTGATCCTAATGCTATATTTTTTTCTCTTTAGCGTTTCAAAAGTCTTCTTCTGGTTGAATTGAGCAAAGTGTTTCCAAATGAAATGGCCAAGTATCGTGCTATCAGAGGAGATGAACGACCCTCCTAAAAGTTCTTTCTCATACCCATTTGTAAATAGCCTTCAAGAAAACATTAAGTATTCAATAAAATCTTTTTAATCTCATTTGTTGTTTGATCTACATAATGAAAAAATGTTTTTTCTCTCTTTTTCTATACATAAAAAGCTAATGGTTAATAGATGTTTGTGAAAAATGGATAAATAATACAGTATTTACTTCATATAAATATTTTCCCCCTTGGCATTACATATCTACCTAGTGTTAATTTCAATTCCTATGTCGATGATATTCCTCGTAAAACCTTGTTATGTCGAATTTTTTTTAAGTAGAAAATTTCTTTTTTCGGAAAAAAAATCACAATACAAGTTTATTGTAAGGCAATTCTTTTCTATTTAATGCATAATAATTTTCTTCTTACTTTTAGAAATAAAACTATCATTGTTTTATTTAGACTTATGGTCAACTTTCATTACATGCATAGTTATCAGTAGTTATTAAAATATTTCATGACTCTACCTTAAGAATACTATTTTAGAATATATTTATCTATGATATTCAGTTTTAAACTTGCTATTTCAAAAACTCGCTATCTCGAAGGGTTTTTTTTTGTGTCCCTTCAACTTTGAGATATCTGTAGATGTTTATGAAGGGGAAAAAAAACTACAAAAAATGCTTTTTTTGTTCTATTTCACAAAGATAACTGAAATAAAACAATATTTAGGTTATGCACTTTCAGTTAGTGATTATATCAAAAATATTACTAACCACTAAATATCTAAGAATATTTGCTTTTAGGACTCCATCTCTTTATTTTAGAAGCAATATAGAATTAAAATACAACATGGAATAGCGAATTGAATATGGAATTTAAAGAATAAAATTTTACATTGAATGTAATGTCTATAACTGAAGCCGCAAACAGGATTTTTGCCTGAATCAGAAATTTTTACTTCAGCAAATATTCAGTCCCACCGCACATCAAATCTCAAATGAAACTTGGCTAACTGCCAATCCTGCTAAAAAAATCCTTCTTAGTTTTAGTGGTGCATGATGATAATTAAATTAATAATAATGAAATAGTTGTCTAGGGATGTTAATTGTATCTAATACCCAAAATAATTTGGGATAGCAACTAAAAATTAATAATAATTAATTGAACTATGTAGAAATAGTTCAATTTCACAATAATATTTTTGTATTCAAGACTGGAAAAAAATAGATGTTTGATTTTTGGTGTTTTTCTAAAAACAATAAGTCAATGAATAAAATTTTAAAGGTACCAATAATTTTTACAATTGGCTAAAAACAAATATAAGGAGATGCGCTGATATACATTCTGCTTTTTTGTGTGTGTGAAGATAATAGTTTATTGAAATAAACAGCAAATGTACATTAAAAACACCAAAATATAAAAATATTTACAACAGTAAAAAGATATATCAACCAGAAAACCAAATTATCATTTACCTTTGAAAGACAGTTCGAAAAGTTTATTTTGTCATCATTGCTGGTAGTAATTTTTTTCCCACCAAAATCATAGCCAGATTTTTTTATTATTATTAAATTCTTGTATGCGACCAGGTATTGGAATTCGCAAACTGCCTATAAATTTAAAGTGTAATTTCTTTGCTTAAGTATACAGCAATATTATAAAAATATTAATGCACAATTTTAGCAAAACATTTAGCTGCTTCATTATTGATTTTCAACACAGCAATAATGAACAAGAAATTAGTAATTTTATTAAAGATCTAATGTTTATGTATTTAGTTAGAAAAACAAGCAAGAGAAAATCTTCATGCCAATATGGTTTCTTTTCAACAATATATAACAATTATTATAATATAGTGAATTTTTGTGTAAAATCTATTGAATTTTATAATTCAAAAAAGGAATCATCTCTAAAATTGTTTGCTTCAAACTTTTGCGTTAAGAAACAGCATTCATGCAATAATATAAATAAAATTAAGTAGACTTCTGCAGGATGGCCATGAATTTAGAAAAAAATAATTCCTGAATTTTCGAGACTGAGTTTATGAAATTTCCCTGATTTTTGTGGTTAGGAGCATGAATTTTATTATTAAATTTACAGGATTGCTTTAATCTGATATATAAGCATTTGTTTGGGGAAAATATTAAACTTTTACAGGTACCTCAGGGAGTAGTTAAAAGTCAAAAAGCTGATTATTGAGATCAAACAATGTTGTGTTTAAAACACATTTTAAATAATTGGAAGGAAAAAAAATGCCTGAAATTTGAGTGAGGAAAAAGTGTATATAGGAAGCATACAGGTATAGGACAAAATAATAGGAACACCTGTGAAAAAATGAAAATATTTTATTAATGAGAAGTTTGGCCTGAATGACAGCTTGCATTCAGCGTAGGATTAACAAATAAAGGTCGTGAACAAAGTTCATTGGAATTTGCAGCCATTCTTCTTGCAGGGCAGTCTCGAGTTCAGAGAGTGTGCATGGAGAAGGATTAACAAATAAAGGATTAACAAATAAAGGTCGTGAACAAAGTTCATTGGAATTTGCAGCCATTCTTCTTGCAGGGCAGTCTCGAGTTCAGAGAGTGTGCATGGAGAAGGATACCGAGCACGAACTTTTTTCTCCAAAAAACCCCACAAAGGCTCAATAATATTGAGATCAGGGGACTGAGGACACCACGTTAGATGGTCCACTTCATCATTATGCTCATTTAACCATGTTTGAACACAGTGAGACGTATGAACAGGAGCGTTGTCATCTTGGAACACAGGACGTTCTCCCGGAAAGAGAGTATGAAGCATAGGGTAAGATGATCTGCAAGTATGCTTCGGTAATGGTCCCCTTTGACCACCCCCCTCAAGACAACGAGAGTCCCCAATGCACGGGCAGATATAGCGCCCCACACCATCACAGAACCACCTCCATGTTTCACGGTTGGAACCAGGCAGTCAACATGAAATGCTTCTGCCGGCGTTCGCCACACGAACACACGTCCGGTGGTCTGGAATAGTGTAAAAGAGGATTCATCAGACCAGATGACATATTCCCATTGCAGTATTGTCCATTTTAGGTGGTCTTGGCACCACTGTAATCTCTTCAAAGCATTCCGCGCTGAAACTAACGGCTTTGGAATAGCTACTCTGCCATGCAACTCCCGTTGAATAGTTTTCATGGATACAGGGTTCTGAAGGTGGATATTCATCTCGGATGTTATTACCGGCAGTGTAGTCTTGCGTTTTCGAGCGACTATCCTCTTCAACACCCGTCTATCACGGTCTGACAACTTCGACTTCCTGCCGCTGTTGTGCCTCGCCGAAGACACCTTACCCAACTTTGTGTATGCCGACAGAGTCCTTGATACAGTGGGCCTCAAAACACCTACAAGGTTCGCTGTTCTGGACACGGACGCTCCAGCCAGGCGAGCTCCGATTATCATAATTTAATAGGTTTTTATTACTGATTTTAAATTTATAAATCTTGTTGTTTTTATTTTTAGAAATAAAGTTAAAACAAAACTTATTTTTTGTCACTTGGATATAAGTCAATCAACATTGTTTATTCAAAAAAATTTGAAAGGTTTGCGTATTTTATTCATTTTTTTAAATCATTTAGCACTTCGTTTTATTACAGAGCATAATAACTTTTTTTCAAAAATATTCTTTTCATATTATTTGTTAATTAGCTAAATATATTAATGAATATCACAATTCTTTTGTTTTTATTTTTAAGAAATTAAACCTTACTTTGTTTTTCGTTCATAATTCGGTCATTATTCAATTTAATTATTTATCTGAAATAATAATAATAAAAAATAGTGTTTTAAAAGCGTTTTTTTTTTCTAAAATTTATTTAGCACTTTGTTTTAAACATACAAATAATTTTTAACGAACTTATTTTTTAAATTTTCTTTCTATACTGTTAGGTAAATATATTGATAAATTTCAAATTTTTTTTATTATTATTTATTTTTAAATTAAGAAATCTTTCGTTTATTTGAGTGATCATTTTTAGAAAATGTAATAAAACTTACATTTACTTTTTCATTTAGAAATTGAGCATTACAATCGAACTTAATAATTATGTAATTATTTATGCATAATAGTACAATAAAATATTAATTTGTGAAAAACGCTTTAAAAAAAAGTTTTTAACACTTTGATTTAAGCGTATCATGAATTTCTAAACAAATATTTCAATAAATATTTTAAGTAAGATTTGTACATTGTAGTCAATTTATTTAATATCTTTCTTAAGCAAAACATATATATCTTCAAATTTATAAATTGATTTAAATCAATCTGAGTATGGAGTTTTGATAGAAATATGACTTTCTGTGCCTTACAAGTAAATGAAATTCAAAAATACTATATCGCGATACATCGCTATGCAAAACTGACGATGCATCACGATACATAATTTCTTATATCGCCCAGTCCTAATATCTATAAAATTCATATCAGCTTTTTTTAAACTGTTATGAAACGAGATGTTTTAAAATGCAAATTGGGACATGTTATTTTAAATTGCATGCATACAAATCACTATTTATAATTTTATTCATATAGGTTTTAAAAAAAAGCGTAACATTTTTTTTTTCGAGAATTCAAAAAGGAGACTTTCTTTGAAAAGACAAAGTATTTCTTTTTAAATTGAACAACAAAAAAAAGTCAACTGTTGCCATTAACCCAAATTAATCCCTCTTGGTTTACTTTTAATAACATTTTCAGATTTATAAAATACCCTGAAAATTGCTTGTTTTTGGACAAATGGCATTGTTAAGTTTAAGGGAGTGATGCCCCATCATCTTTTACTATGGTTATCACAGAGAAACCTTCAGGAAAGACCACCTCTATTTATGCCCACTTTTGGGAGGAGCGTAATTTTTTGTGTAGACATTGTGTTAAAGAAAACCTCACCCAGCGACGGGGCAAACATCTGCACCAAATGTGGAAAAGGTCAAATAAGGAAATTTTATAAAATATCTAAAAAAATTCAACAAAACAAAGATTAAAATTTATTCAAAATATTTGTGTGAGGCTCTTATTTAGAGAGTTCTTTTTGACGATACTTGTTGCAGTCAGAGTGCACTAAAGACAATATTATCAACGATTTACTTTTAGAGCTGAAAGTTAAATTATAAAAAAAAAAGTTTTCTCTCTAAAAAACATGGTAAAATTCTATAATTTTTAAGACATAAAATTAAATGCTAACTTAAACATAAAACGTTATTGTTTATTGATTTAAAATGGCTTTATCATCCGTAATTGGTAAACTTGTTTTTGCACATAATTATATTAGTTGGAAATATTTTTATAAACGCTAAATTTTATTCAGCGATCTGTCTATTCATGACGCTGCCCGAAGTGGCATTTCCGCACCAAGAAAATGACACTGACTAAAATTGAAATAGTTTGTGAAAAATCACGTACCTTCGATAACAATTTTGAAGTCAATGGAGGTAACCTCTAAGAACAATCAGCGACCATTTTACTGTGGAACGGAGAGTGATTGCTCCCAAAAGGTTTCACTGTATTATGAACTTCATAATAAGTGAAATAAAAAAAATTCTGAAGAATGATGTCAAATACATTTATTGTAAAATTACAATGATGATGAATATTTACATATTTATAATATTGGTGATAAATTACAGGTGACTGAAACACTCCCTCCTTTTAAAGTCGATTGGATTACCAAAATAGTTTTAGTCATGTGGTTGGTCGAGGTTTCAGAATCAGTCTTCCATTCTAGAGAGAGAATAAGATAAGATCTATTAATTGTTGATTACAACACTCTATGATAATTTGTTTTGTAGTTTACTAGTCTTCTGATTTTCAGAATTTTTTATTTATTAGTCACAGATTTCTAAGTAAGTGTTAATAGTATTTTTTAGTGTTTTATCTCTGCAAGACGCACTATAATAATTTGTCCATACGAGATTTAACTCACAAATCAGATTAAATATCCCACTCACTTTTTCTTTTTAAAAATTTGTAATTCATTGATAAATTCTTAGTTTACAATTACAAAATATTGTTAAAAAGGCCAATTTTTTAAACATAAAACTTTCTTAACACTATTCAACAAACTTACAAGTGATATTTTTCAACCATTTTGTGGTTAATCTATGAATCTGACTCATACCAAGATTTGGCACATGTATTATTCAATTATTTAAACTGCAAATAATCAAGATCAACTCAATTTCTAAATTAGAAGGGAAAAAATTAATCCTGGGAACTAGTTCCTATTTTACGTGTGTATTCCGTAGACTAACACATTTCATATAAGGCATGCAAAAAATTTCAGATTTTTCAAGCTCTGGTTCTTTAACAATATTTAGAAACCAATTAAATATTATAAATCAATGATTTTACATTTTGTCGCATTCCTCAAACATACCATTCCAACAATTAAATCCTGGAATTCTAGCTCTTGTAAGAAATAGAAATTTGAAAACAACTCCGTTACTCGCAGATATTTCTCGACTCTCTTTACTGTACTTGATTTGTTAGGCAAAATTTTATAACTAAAAATATATCTTTAGAAGTAAAAATATAATACCAAAAGGTGTGTTTGTACAAAAGAGAGTACAGGTCTACTGGCTTGCTTGTTGCATTTTTACCACATTATATCATAGAAAAGTATCGTTTTTATGTATTCTAGTACTATTGTACTGTGTCTGACAAGATTAGAAAAATCCAAGTTAACATAGGATTTCAGTCAAAAAAGGTTTTAAAAATTATTATCTAGCTACTTACGTCATCACATGACATATTGAAGTCTGCAAGCACCTGACGTACTCTTGAAACAATACTAAACATGTTAAAAAAATAAACATAGAATATAAAGCAATTAAAAATAACCACCACAGAAATTATTTTAAGATCATTAGATCCAATATAACAATTAAACTCTGATAAAAAATATATAAATATACAGTTCAAATTCCTGAAACATTTTTGCAATCAAAATAAATATCTTTTCCCTTTTTTTTAAAAAAAAGAAAATAATAAATAATTTGCATTTGCTTCAAAAACCTATTCATAATAATTTTTTTTTATTTCCCCTTTCGACCTTTAAAATAGTTAAATATTTATGCTGCATTAACCATACTTAATGAGTTGTTGATAAGACGAGCAGTTTATTAATCTCACTAAAGTTTTTTTTAAACTACTATTACTTTTAATTAAAGCCGAATATTAAATTATATAATTGAATGACAGCTATATTTCGGTTTTAATTATAACAATCTTCATTAAAAAACTGGTTTAATATTTTCATTTATTAAAATAATTGTTTTATTTTAGAATTTGAAGTTTATTTTATACAGCAATTTTTACATGAAAATCTATATTGTTATACCTTCACTTCAAAAGAAAAAAAAACGAGAAAATTTAACTTATCCTCTACTAACTTTTTTAATTTTTGATTTATAAGTAACATCTATTTATTCTTTTGAGGTTATTAAATGTCATTTAACTAATAACTAAATGCTATTGTATGAAAGACATTAACATTTATTTATTATTTTGTTGTTGAATAAGCATGTTCTGATGATTCCAGATATGGAACTTTGCTTTGTAGTATATTGGGATATATACCACGAAAATAAATTGTCAAAAATTATAAGAGTTTTTAATTAAAATTCCACAAGATAAGTGGATCAATGAATTTTTAAAATATGTTTACATTCAGTTAATGCTCAAAATAACAATCTCAGACAAACAAAAACTGACATTATACATGGGAGTGAAATTTCTTGTATAGCAACCCTAAATGTATGAGAAACGAATATAGTTAGGCAACAAAAAGCCGAGAAGTCTTTCAGCAAGTTATTAAGCATAAAAGGATACATAGATGGAGCCACCACTCTACGATGTATACCCATCATGAATAAAATAATAAGAACTGTGCTGCTTATTGTGAAGAAAAGATGATTGATCAGAGACTGCAGAAAACCGACCTGAAACATCAATTAACAGATTAATAAAAAACAAACTTGTATATTATTCCAGTTTCTGATACAATGAGGTCTTCTCTTAATTTAGAATTTTTTTAAATTCAATTAAAGTTTACACTATATTTTTTTTCTTATTTAACATTTATCCTGTATTTGACTGATAGCTAAGACGCAGTACCCAGTAGACCACTAAAGACAAGCATCAGTGTGCCGGTGGGTGAACACACTGATTAGCCTGAGAAGAGACCGAGTGTGTGCGCTATTTGTCGTCATTAAACTGTTCTACGGTAAAGGGCTCAACTTTGCATGTAGGTCATCGGGCTATCAAAGAAGGAGAGCCACTCCCTTGGCAGAGGATCAAAATTATAATGGCGTGCATTCAAATCATCATAAAAAATGTTTCCCAGACTGTCACCCATAACCCATTGTGTAGCTTTAGCAGTGTATTGTGTAGCAGTGTATGAGTAGCATTGTGTATAGTAAATAATTGTGTTAGATAAATAAAGTACTACTAATAATAATAATATTCATTTAAAAATTAATTGATTATATTACAATAAATTATATTGCAAAACAAAAAGACTTTTATACCTTCAACAATTAAAACAAATTTCCACTCTTACTATCAAAAAAAAAAAAAAATTTCAGGAATTAAAAAAAAATTAAGGACCTTATAAATGTTAGATCAATTATTCATCACCAAACATACATGCGATTAAAGGTAAAAAACAAAACAGTCACACAACAGTTCATTCTTAGCCAGGGGAATCATTAAAGATAAGGCTCAATATTTTCGTGTCCAACAAATGATTGAGGCAATGAGGTCAGCATCAAACACAAGCCACCACTGGGGCGAGAAAAGTTTAGAACTTTACAATGACAGCTGAGTAGATTTTAAGACTAAGTCAAAAACGTTTAGTCTTAAATATTTTCTTTTTTACGATTAACTTGTTTAAAACAACTATAAATAATGGAAATTAACGATCTTAAAGGATGTTTAACAAAAATTAAATGCTTTTAAGTTTCTTTAACTTTCAAAATAAAAAGTGATAAGATTTTAAAGACTGTAGGAAACCTGATGTAGAATTTCTAACATGAACAATTATAAAATCTTTATCAAAATTAGTTTTCTTCAGATATCTTTTGAATTGACTTATCAAATTTTGCAGCATCACGAGTTCTCCTCACAAAATAGGAAAATTTTTTGCATAAATTGTTACATATTAATCTGTATGTTACCGAGAATGACCAAAATCAAGAGAATATTGATTCTCACCGGTGAATGTCAACAATAACAAAATTGCTTTGGAGAATGTCTGAAATATTTGTCATATTCGATTCGATATTAATTTATTCGTTGATATTATTATATTTATTCGATATTTCAATATCTGCTAAGGATAGATTAGAAGAAACATCAGTGTTCAAAGTAACTGTTAAATGCATACTGGGCAAAGGTACTTGATCTTTAAAAAAAAAAAACATTGATGCAGGGCACACATGGCAGTGGCACTGAACCTTAAAAAACATCAGTGTAGGGTATATTCGACAGTGGCACTTAACTAGACCTAGTATATGTTTGGGACATTTACCAAAGCAACTATGTGATTGTCAACATTCACCGGTGGAAGTCATCAATTTCAGTCATTCACAGTAACATCTATACTGGGTAAGCTCAAATAAAATATCACTCCATATGACATTAAAAAATCATTAATTTTTCACTTAAAGAACAGTGTAAAGTATATACTGAAAGAATTTCAAAAACATGTTTACTATTATATTACAATATATTACCTTTTTTAATTTGCACTTATTTATTTATTTTTGAATAATGTATGAGATTGACTCTGCTTACAATATTAATAATGTTTGAAAAATTGATTCAAATAAATAAAAAAACATGTATATAAATAATACTTGGGTTGTTAGAGGATCCATCAGCCACTGCCAAGCACCCATAGCTGTGCAAAGAGAGACCACAATAAACATCACTAAAAACAAAATTATAACAATTAATTTTTTTAAAAAAAAGAGTACAATAAGTCTAAACCTAATCTTAATATTAAATTCATTTCAAGTCCTTATTAAAAAAGACAATTTTGAGGTACTTTTTTCTGCAAAAATAAAGCAATATATTTCTAAAAACTATTCTTTGCTTATATCATGGTATTTGCGATTATCCCGTTGACATGTACTTTGGGATTGTCCCCTCGACCTGTCAACGCTTGCGAAAATGCGCAAATCCTTTGCATACATCATAATAAAAAGCTATTTTGAAAATAAACATTTTAACACATTAAATTTATCAAATAATAATAATAACAAAAAAAAACTGAAAGTGGTAAAAATACGTAACGAAAAAGGGTAATAATGCATTTACACATGGAATTATTTTTTAATTTAACCATATATATTATTCTAAATCACTTCGGTGGCCAAAAATTCTTGACGCTTTTAAAGCGCTAAAAAATTGCCTAGCACTCTTTTCGGTGAAAAGCAAATCCCGAATTCAAATCATTTTGTAGCTTAGTAAAAAAACAGTATATTTCAACACGCTAAAGAAAACTAACTCGCTTACTCAAGTATTACACAGAAAATATGATACAATTTGTGGTCATTGGCGCAGAAAGCTACCTTTAGGCGATAATATTGGGTTTGGCAAAAACGGTAGACGGGATAATAATATTAATTTAAATTAAGGACATTCAAGGCTGGTAAAACTGAATTTTATAATATTCATATTTTATTTAGCCATGACTATGATTTTCAAAACTAAAATATTTAAAAGAGCTTCATGTTAAAAAATTTACCACTACCAGAGATACAAAAGAAAATTTAAAAATCATATTTGATTAAATTTTATGACTTTTAGTGGCAACACGAGCCCAGGTGGCTCAAGGAGATAAAGTGACACACAATTTGCAAATCTGTATCCCATTTGAGAAATCATTAATAAAAAGGTGATTAAAATCTTCTGCATAGAATGTTTTAAATAGAATGAAATGACAGAAAAGACTTTTGGTATTACATAAGATATATCTCACGATGTCCTCACCAATGCTTACTAATTCTACGTCTGACCCGTCTTGGACAATAGTTCTGAGCTTATAATTACCATTCCTAAAAGAGTTTAATTCATCCAATTGAATTTTCCATAGTTTGTACAGATATACTCATTAAAAAAGTATACTTTTTAATGTTACAGCATACCAATAAACTAAATCTATAATTTCTTTTTGTTTTGTATTTCGAGCAATTTTAATCAAATTTTCATGAACTTTGGCTATCTTGATATTTGGATATCTTGATAGAAGATACGAGCATTATAATTTAAGAGTTATAAGATTAAAAGTTTTGAACTACTGCTAAAAAATGTCATGCACAACTTATTTGACTTACTCTATATTACATAAATTGACTTACCTCGCCATCTTTTAGTTTGAGGCTGATAGTAGGCTATCACTTCAACAAGTCTTCTTTCGAAAGCTTTTAAATCTATGAAGTTTTAATAAAATGTTCATTTCAATAAAAAAATACATTAAATACTGACATAAAAGTATATTTGAGATAACATCTTGCTGATAGTTAAGAAGAATTATAATGGAGTATCTAAATCCAAAAGTGATATAGACATTTTTATTGAATAAAAAAAAAATAAAAACATTGTTTGTGAAATAAGTTTAATATAAGGTATAAGAACTAAAAATTACGGACTATTCTTATAATTTTGATGTTGATGCAATCAACTCAATTTTCAAAGTACGATTTGTTTAAGGTTTTAAACACAAAAATGAAAAAAATCTGCTGCAATTTTTTTTCAAATTTTACTGACATATAAGAGAGATTGGGAAAATTTTCAGATTTGCCCCTAAATAATTGCACGTTTTAGGGACTTCCAAGCAATAGAATGTAAGAAAAGAAAGAAAACAGAAAGAGGCAAACGTAAAAGATGAAACCACACCAAGGCAAGACATTATATGTTTTTCTTTACTTTGTTCCAAGTTCAACAACCAGCAATTTTATTTGATAACTTGGTATTTTCAGTTAGCAAAAACAGATAATTGTGATATTTTGGAGATATTTCTGTATCTGTTTCCACCAACTAAAACCACTTAAGTGGCAAAAGAATTTTAAGTTGCAAATAAATTTTTTAAAAAAAGGAAGAGACTTGCCCAAGAATGATTAAAAGTTCAAGTTATACCTACCCTCCAATTTTCCTCCTTTATTATTATTTTTTTTTTCTTAAAGTTTCTCACAGGCTACTGTCTAGGCAAGAATATGGGAAAATGACAAAAAGTCTCAAAATACCAATCAACTTAATTCATGAAAAAAAAAAGGTGCATGTGTGTGAAACTATTTTTCACAGAAAAAAAACATTTAAATTATTTATATACATATTTAAAGTTTTTTCTTAACTGAACGCGTACATTGACAATCTAACAAACTGTTAAACTTTATAAATCGTCATTAGGGCTGCAAGTTTATCACAGGAAAAAAAAAAACGTGAGGATTTCATTTTCAACTTTATTTTGATTTTTAACTTTGATTGTTGCAAAAAAGAAGTTCAAGATTCGTCAAAAAGATCCATTTGATGGGAAGAAATAAAGCAAAGAAAGATTCGTCAGATGATGTCATATTCTCAAGTATAATAAAACATTTTTTTCTTTTGCAGATCAGATGAGAGAGAGAGAATAGCAGGTTCTTCATTACATTACATAATTGCTGATCTCAAAATGTGCAATTTGTTGCACAAGAATATCAGGGGTCCGCCTAGGTTTTTATGGGAGGTACCTATTTTGTGAAAATTTAGACATAATTCGAGAAAATTAGAAAATTATATTAAAAAACTAACACAAAAATATGGTAAAATAAGAAGATATTTTAAAAAATTGCCACTACAAATAAAAAACATTTATGATTGGTAAATTTTTAAATTTCTTTCCCCATATATTCAAAAATAATTTTGCTATTGTAAAATTTTGTGCTTAAAATTGTATATCTAAATTTAAAAATCCATAAAAATCATTGTCCATTGTTAAATTTTAACCTTGAATTAAGAAAAAAAACATGCATTTAACAATACTTGTACTAAAAGTTTTTTTCATTATGAGAACATTTCCCACAGGGTCATATAAAAAAAAGTTTCACAACGAAAAAAATGATTAATAAAAAAAAAATAAAGGTCTTTTAGAAGAAATTTAGAACAATATTCAAATGTTTAGAATAATTTTCGAATGTCAA
Organism: Parasteatoda tepidariorum; assembly: GCF_982258835.1. NCBI lineage: Eukaryota > Metazoa > Arthropoda > Arachnida > Araneae > Theridiidae > Parasteatoda > Parasteatoda tepidariorum. The sequence goes on along the minus strand of NC_141758.1, from coordinate 8,621,442 downwards.
CTTCATGTTACAGAGGGAGTGCCTGGTCGTTTAATTTTAAAAATAAAACTGCGAAAAAAGCTTGCTATAATATGGCGAAGCGACCAGTTAGGCTACCACACTGCACTATCTGATCAAGCATGTGATACCTATTCGTACATGCTTAATAAAGTTGGGATTTTTTCTTACGGGGATACAAAAACAAAATTTTAAGAGCAGGAGGGGGGGAAATTCTCAGAACTTGCTTTTTTAAAAGTATATTGAGAAACTATTGTTTTTCCTAAAGTTGAATTTGTGAAGGTACCGCTAAATGGTAGTAAATTTACCCTGCACAGACCCCTGCTTATGAATATGTTAGATTCATAGAAATGATTTTTATCCTTATTTTCATTTAAAAGTTAAATAAATGAAAATGATTGTTCAAATCATTCTGGCTTTATCACAATACCAATGTGCAATGTGGTATAAACAAACAAAAAATTCCATCAGTAGAAGATTTTAAAAAAATTTCTTCAGAACACAAATTAAAAATAAATAAGTAAACATCATATACCCTAATAAACATAGATATGGTATAAATAATAAAATAAAAGTATAATAACCCATTAGCGATTTAGCAAATGGGTAAAATTGGGGAAATGTTTCACCCCAATGCACTATTTCCCCATTTAATAACATTGAAAAACTGGTTTTTCTATGCGAAGAAGACAGCGGGTTAAAATAAGACTTTTTATATGCAGAACCTTTATACATATAGAATTTTATACAGATAATTCTCCCCAGAAGCAGAAAGTGCCTAAAACTGCGACGGACGTCGCAGAACAAACGAGGTCCTGCAGAACAATTTGTATCTTGAAATCTTGAATAAGTGACAGCATATTCCTGCGATAATAATTTATTAATAATTCATCGTCATTAACAAAATTTTTCACCTCAAAAGTGATTGAAAAAGTAACAAATCAAGAATGTTTGCCTTGGTTTAAAAATAATGTACAGTATCTGTGTATGATCCTGTATTTTAATAAATGAAAATATGTATTTTTCGGCGGAAGAGCCGCGGCGCTATCGAAAAAAAAGTTTTTTTCCTACATGCGGCGCTTCCGATGCAGCGGCGCTTCCGACGAAATATTTTTTAGTAGCAAAAAAATTTGTCAAGGAAAGTTATTTAAGATGGAATAATTTTCTGAGAGAAAGACTATTTAAAAAAATTAATAACGAAGTCGACGAAATATTCGCCCATATTGCGATCTGCTGCAGAACATCGCCAATTCTTAGCAAACTTTTTGGCAGCAGCCTGTAAGAAAATAAATAAACGAAATAATTTTAAAAAAACATCGCATAAGGAGAAAATTTAAAAGTTATGCATCTTGTATCCACCCCCAGCTTAAGGAAAAATCGCAAGCTAGAAATCTATTTAGCGCCTTGGCAATTGTAATTTGAGCGAACAGAAAAGGAAGTATAGGATCCTAAATCCGACACTCACGGGACTGACGAAATGCCGAACTTCGGATCTCTTTCGGAAATTCCAATATGGCCCCCAAATTTTACTATAATTCAATTCCACTATTAATTTCAGAAAAACCAATAAATTTAGTCCAGTTTCGATCGTAGATTATGATGGGGTGAATTTAAAACTGGCCCATCTTAAGAGATATTTTACTAATCAAAATAATAATCTATATAATATAATCAAGAAGAAATAATCAGAATCCTATGAAGAAGAAATAATCGTTTCTTCTTTGGAGCGAGATCATAGTTCTCGTTTTTTCTTTTAGATAACATTTTGTTTTAACAAAAGACGCTTACCTCGCAAGAAGAAAAAAAAAAGCTAACAGGGAACTACAAAAAAAAATTTTTTTTTAACAATTAATGCTAAGAAACTAACAATGAATAACAACAAAAAACAAGCTAAAAACTAATAACGATAAAAAAAACAAGCAAGCAACAATTAACAAGAAAAAATAAAAAGCGGCAAAATAAAAAAATTAATGAATCGAATAAAAAACCGCAAAAGGGATAGAATTCATTTTGTTGTCCGCATGGTAGTTTCAATGTCAACTGGGTGTGGCCAATTTATGGTCAAACAGAAGAGAGAAATTTGGGGGTAAAGCACAAGCACAGCTGTCAAGATTGATTGATCAGTTTTTTCCAACTTCCATTTCTTTATTTTGTTCATTGGAAATGCAAGTGTTTTTACTTCTCACTTTATTTTAAACTGCTTAAGAAACAGATGTTTCTTTTGACACAGATTTATAATTTTTTTTCAAGCTTTTTTATTTTTAAAAGATAAAATAAAGTAAGTTACTTCAACAGAATAAATTCCAAATAAAAAGAATATAGCTGATTTTTTTTGTCTTATCAATATAAATTTCTTAAAAAAAAAAATTAAAAAAAAAGATTAGATCAGATTAAGTGCCAAATTTTGGAATGCTGGATTAGGGGTCCCATACCCTGTTCTTTTCCCCAACCCCTTTTAAATATTGAGTCACATTGGGTTATTTCCATTGAAGGAGAGGGCATTCTACCCACTAAAATTCCACCTCAAAGATTGTGAAAGTGAAACTTATTTCCCGTTCGCTAATTTCTTCAGAATTTTTTTTGGAGCCTGTTTAGTTATTTCTTATTCTTGTTATTATTAGTTATTTCGTTATTATTAGCTGTTTCGTTATTATGTATTAGTTTTTCCTCAAATTGTTAACGGTAATAAATTTTAAAATCTTTCTTTTAATAAATTTTTATTTTATTTTTCTTATTGCATTGTTTTACGGATTCCTGTAATCAGTTCAGCCTTAATTCAGCTACTGAACATATAAATATTTTTTTGCTGTTCTTCTGTTTTTTGGCGCGGTGCCAACTAGTAAGAACAACTTTATTTTATATAGTTTTGTTGTTTTCTTTTCTTTTTTTTTGCTGAAAGAGAAAACTTTTTTTGTTGCTTTTTTTTTGCTGAAAAAGAAATTTTTTATTATAATTTAGAAATTAAAACTTTATTTTGTGAAATGCATAAAAAAATGTAATTTTTTATTATACAGATATTCTAAAAGGTAATTTAAAGGTCTCTTCTGAAAGGATGCTGATATACGCGGTTCAGCGCCATTGCGGCGCTTACTATAACTTTTTTTAAAAAAATTCATTTTTATCGAGGTGCGGCGCTTCTGACGAAGCGGCGCTTTCTCCGAAAAATACGGTATTTTAATGTAAAGCTAACTTTTTTTCGCTGTTAAATCCTTGCAGAACATTTGTATATATTAATAAGTCCTGTTGCAGAACATTTGAAAATATTCTGCTTCTGGGTAATTCTCTAAAAGTGTCATTTGATACAAACCAATATTTGTTAAGTTTCAGATCAATAAAATAATATTTAGACCCCAAGCTCAGATGTCAAAGATTGAAAAAAAACTTGGTGTAGAAAGGTTGTTGAAACACAAATCTGGATTATAGATAAAGCTTTTAATTTTATATTTCGTAATTGAAGTGTATTTCCAAAATGAAGAGATCAAAAGATATTAGTTTTTTAATAACCCTCCCAGTAAAATCAATTTTTTAATACGTGTTAAAAAAATCTGTACATTTTGTTAAAAGCTGTGAAATCGCTCAAATAAAATAGGGGAAAAAATGGTTTTGTTATGATATTGGAAAAAATATTAAAGATTTACAAAAAGTGGATAAAATCAAATAAAACTTATTTTTTCAATCTGTTATATCTTTTATAAATGGATGTTTTAGCTATTTTTAGATAAATTGTATAAAAATATTTGGTAACATAGTTTGGTAATATAGTTTACAGTTTAAGAAACTCTGTACAGAACTTATGAAAAGACAGTACTTGAGAGGATTTAGGGAATCTCTAAACTATTTTCATTCATCATGTTGACCATATGTTTTAAATTATCAATTTTGAAATTTCAGAAAAGCACTAAAAATTGTTAAAATGTAAATGAAAATTAATAAAAAAAAAAAAAAAAAGATCCTCTTATTTTAAAGAATTTTTTGCACAAATCACAGCATTGCAAAAAATGTATGAATATTAGAAAAAATATTAAGATTTAGTGAAAAAACTGTCAAAAATTTGTTGTATTAATCATGATTAAAGAGAATAAAATAAAGTGGAATGTTTTGTATGAAGTTTAGGAAGTAGAAAATTCTGTCAAATGTCCGAAAATCACCAAAACTTGGCTTTTATTTTGCGGCAGGTATTAATCCATTATGTTTCCCAGAATATTTATCTTTCAATCTATGAAGCTAAAAAAAAAAATTTCTTTAGAATTTCTATATATTTAAAAGCAAATAAAATAAACTAAACATACTATTTGAGGGTACTATTGGGTACACATTTTCTTTTAGTGACTATTTATATTTTTACAGAGCACAAGGATAACGACTTCAAAGTCCGGTTGTTTAATAGGAAATGAAGATAGTAATCATAGAAAAATAGAACATTTCATAAACAGTATAAAGCTCCACAGCACAGAGTGCTCAATTCAAGGGGCATCCTGATCAACACTCTAATTTTGTTTAAATTTTCCTAAGAAATTAAAATAGGCACAAAAGATTGCATAGATATAAATATGTAATTGAAAAATTTACAAGAAGCCAGCACAAATGAGAGTGACAGGGATTACTCAATGTGCACAGACAAAACTTGCGAAATGTAATGTTAAATTTTTAGACGTGTTTAATAAACCACATTTTACATCAACCAAGTACGTGAATATCACAATAAATACAAATCAATAAATTAATCAGAAATTTCATTCAAATTAGTTACAATTAAAAATTAATTACACAGCACTAAAGTTACATAATTTTCTTATCTAGTTTTATAAGATAATCGCAAATTTATTTCGCATTGTTGACCTTTAGCAATAACTTAAATATATAATTTCAAATCAAGATCATTTAGGAATTTTTCATACCTTCACAGGTTGTTTGTTCTAGAGTCATTTTCAATATCCAAGGTACACGTAAGAGTAAAATCGGACAAAACTTACAAAATGAATACAATAAACTCTATTTATAACTACTTTTTCATAAATTCAGTACTCTAGGGGCACGTTCCAATATTCGCACCGGTGTAACCGGTTGCACTGGTTTGCCGCACCGACCGTTCCAATATTAAAACCAGTTACACCAGTGCACTGCACCGATCGTTCCAATATTCAAACCAGTGTCACCAGTTACGCACGAAGTGCACCGGGTTTCTGGTCGGTTTGGTCAGTTCGCATGACGTCATTACCCTTATTTGTTTACAAACTTTATTATACTGCTGTTGAGAGATCGTCAAAATTTTGCTGTATTTTTGAATGGATTTTAATATAAATTTGTTATAAAAACTTGTTTTATCATTGAAAATAAATTTTCTTGTAATAAGTTGAAATATAATAATTATTATTGGAAATGTATTCTGTAGATGAATCGTCTTGATGTTGTTTATAGCAATGGATATCATTCATAAACGTGTTATTTCTGATATTAGTATGTTTTTGTTTTCAAGACTAAGAATTCATCTCAATTTTAATACGTGTGGTCATTAGATTTACTTGATAGATTCACATCGAAAGAATTTTGACTTGTGATTTTCAATAAACATATCGTTTTGTAAATCAAACAACTATCCAAAGCATTGATAAATTTGTAATAGCGATAGAACTTTAAAATCAGTAAAAGATTTATTGCTTCATATGCATTCATAAACATTTTCGTCCAATGTATATTGTTTTTAAAATAAACAAATCCAATCAATATTTGATTGTTAAATACATTTCTTTTGTGTTATAAATTTTTCTTATATCCTTTCTATATTCCAGAAAAGACCTGGAACGATGAATATTATCCTAGCATAATAACAAATTATGCTTTTAGTTTTTACTGTATTGAGTTTTATTAAAGAGACTGACCTAAGTTGTTAAACTAGGCCTTCATTGTATTATGTTTATAATTTGTATTCTATGTATTTCTATTTCTTTTTATAATATTAAATCATTTCTGATAACCACAACATAGTAGTGATGATATGGAAATCTATCCTGATCTATACCTCCTTCAGCACACGTGCAAATCAATGTCTTAGATTAATAACAGATGATATTATATAAAAGTTTAGTTTTTGTAAAAGGATCTTAAATGGAGCCAACGACAAAGGTCGTTCATTGGCCTGTGTTATTAGAACTAGACTTTTAATGCCAAAGGTTTTTAACATTTACATTTCTTTCATAATTGTTAACTAAAATAAATTCTGAAAATCACAATATAATAAACATTTTAGTATTATATTATGACATTATAATTTTGAACAATATGAAGATTTTATATGTTATTGGTAAATTTTTAATTTAAGCTTTGATTCTGTTTAAAATTTTAAAAAAATCGACTTCTATTTAAATTTCTTATTAGTTCATTACTTTTGTTTCAAGATTTCTATTTCTTAATGATAATTATTTTTTAATTCAAGGTATTTATTACGTGATTATTGATCTATACGTAATATAAATATTTATTTTTTATAACACTAACTTGAAAATTTCTGAAACACTTATTAATAACTGTTGTTTTGTATACTTTTTTTTTTTGAATTATACTACTAAATCTAACTTTTGGCAAATTTTTTTTAAAAAAAGACTGAAATAAGTGAATTATTGACTAGCTTGTGTCATCTTAAATTTCGGGTTAATATTTGAACTTAGTTTAAAAGTTTGATTTAAAACATTTCTGACAAATACAACTTAATAGTTATGACAGGGAGATTTAACTTTATGTGAAACATCTTTGTATACACCATTATTTCACACTAGTTGCAAACAATAGTTAAGTTTATCTGAAACGATTTTAAACTTGATGGCAAAGGTTGCTGTCACTATGTGTAATTATATTACTACAAATTTAAATATTTCTGTCCAACATGGAAAATTTTTTATTACAACAATATCTGCAGATTACAATATTAGTGAATTTCTTATTTTTGAATGTAAACAAATAAAAACGCTTTAAACTTTATCATTGCTAGTTCATTTCTTGTTTTGTTGCAACATTTTTGTTTCTTAATTTCTTTAAAAAATTTAAGTTTCATATATATATTTTAAAATAAAATGATATTGTTGTGTTAAAACATTTTTTTTACTTAAATACTATAATTGTATAGTTGTGATGGAATACTAAAGCTCCCACTTGTAGCAAAATTATAATAATATCTTTCTCTCTTTTTAACACAAACTCATTTCAGGTAAGTATGTTATCTATTTATAAATATTTCTCCCATGTGGCACCATGGTATTTCTCTATATATTAGCAACACTGTTTAGTGTTTCAAAGTAAATTTTAAACAGCATAAGTGCTTCACAGTAGAATTCAAGAAAAGTGGCTTGACAACTATTTTCTTTCTATTGCTAATACTATCAATGCTAATATAGAATTTCAAATAACTGGTAAAATAAAAATAAAAATTTTGAAAAAAATAATTCAACAAGTAGCTTTTCATACCGAAATGTTAACTATATAAAAACTTGCAGTGCCTACATCGCCAAGCTACCACAGCACCTCCACATACCAGGCCAGTGATTCTCAACCTTTTTTTGTTGCGGCACACTTATAACGATTTCGAAATTTGACGGCTCACAATGAAAAAAATTAGATTAAAAGTTGTTTAATTACCTATTTTACTCTGTGTTAAATAGTTTGTGATAATAATTTTGAATGTGAAGTAAAATATTATGTGCTACAAAATCACATTTATTAAGGGATTAATTATTTCTTTCGACCAATTTTTTATTATTTAGTAACAGATTTTTATTTTTTTGCTAGTTATTAATTGTTTGCTTGTTTTCTATAGTTATTAACTGTTATTTTTTGTGGTTTCTTGTGAACTAGTTTTTTTGCTAATTGTTAGCTTAATATTTGTTGGTAATCCTTTAATTTTTTTTTATATGTTTGTTTTTTTAGTTATCCTTTGTTAATTTGTTTATTAATTGCATAGCTTACTTTAATGATTAGCTCTTACAACATTTTTTAAAATCACGTGTCATTTACAATTAAACACTTCCATCTTATTTTAAGATTGTCAGAGACAATATAATCACCGACAAAGATGATCACACGGTTAAAGCGTGGAAAAATTCTAAAAAGTATATATATACACTTTTCTTAAATTTAAACTTTAGTCATAATAAAAAGAAAAGCATAATAATTTTTATTGTATCATTTGTAATATTAGGCGGCACATTTTAAGAATTTGGCGGCTCACAAAAGTGCCGCGGCACAGTGGTTGAGAATCTCTGTACCAGGCAGTGGATGCTCAGACTCCTCGTAATTAATCAAATTTGTTTGTCCATGTGCTATTTGTAAATTAATAAAAATATTTGGCACTAAGCTTTACAGTTAGTTATGCATTAAGTATTTATTTAGAGTCATCTTATAATTTTATAGAAATAAACACCATAAATAAAATATGGTTTTATAATATGTAATTAAGTTTGGTAAAGTTTAATAATTTTTTCATGATACCTTAGAGCATGGCCTAAAATTAATTTATTCACTTAAACCCGCTTTTCAGTTAAGTATTTTTTATTAATTGTGTGTGGGTAATTTTGAAAACCAGAATTTTCAGAAAATCGTTATCTTGTGAATGGGAAAATTGAAGTGAAATATATAAATACTATATATATTTGGTTTTATTATCCAGTATTAGGAGGGATTTTTTTACCATACAGTAATCTAATTTTTTCCTCTGTGTTAACTATTTTGCTAAAATTGTGATCAAAGTACTTTCAACTGGGGCAACAGCTAAAAGGTGAAAAAAATTTGGTTAATATATTTTTTAAAACTAATTATGCTGTTAGGATTGGAGGTGGGTTTGAAATATTAAAATATTTAAATACTGATGTGCTCTGCATTCGACTTGATTACCGTTAAAGTTTATATATTGTATAAGATAATTTTGAAAGGTGACATAGCTTCTCGCCAAAGGTGGCTAGTATAAAAATATCTTACAATATGTTCACTAATAAAAATTACCTAACTTCTTTTTTTTTTTTTAAATGCTTAAACTGCAGCTAAGAAAAAAATCTCACAACTGGATTTTGATCTTTTTAGTCCTATCTAACATATGGTTATTTTTAATTTCTGTTAGAGGAACTGAGGAAGTTTCACTTTAAAATTTCTTCATGTAAACAAATTAGCTTTCGTGAAAAATTTCACTATGAAAATATATTCATTACACAGTTGAAGTCAATTTGCTCATAAACATTGCACCACATACCATCTCTATCAAAATAGAAGCTGTGCTAATTTTTCTGAATTCTGGCAATCAAATTTTAAACTTATTTTGACTGTTTGTCATTGACATTTAAGCTTACAATGAGAAACATTCCAAAGATGCCATCTCATGTATTTGAAATGCTATCAAATTTACATTTTAAAAGATCTTATTATACAGTAGGGAATCGATTATCCGGAACGATCGGGACCATCGCTATTCCGGATAACCGATTTTTCCGGTTTTCTGAATCGCTACAAAAAGCCGTTTTTTTATTGTTAAACCCAACTGAAAAAAAAAAAAATTTGGGAAATAATCTTAAAAAGAAGAAAAAAAGATGAAGTAATACACTAACGATTATTTCCAAAATGATGGAAAGGTAAACATCTTTCAAAAAAGAAAGAAAAATCCTAAAATCTTATGAGGAAAAAAAAATTATTTATTTGAAAATGGCGGGAAAATTTATTGAATTTCGTTCCGGTGTTTTGGTTTTCCGGTTTTCTGAATTCCGGATAACTGGTTCCGTACTGTATTAAGATAAAGTTTCTCTCTTGAGAAAATTCATTATGAAAGTAAGTTTATTATATATTTAAAATCAATTAATTACGCTATTTACATGAAAAATTAAGCTTAAAGCAAGCTAAATATTTTTTTTTTAAATTTAAAAAATCAAAACTCACTCTGGGCAAGGAGGAAAAGAATAGTGTATAACGATTAATTTTTCGAAATATGATTTCCAAAATATTTCAAAGAAAAACAATAAAAATTGTACTAAGCAGATTTTTATTTTTCTCTTTAATTTTGTTAAATATTTAAATATAAAACTTACTGAGATGATGGATGCATTTTAAAATAAACATTTAAACAGGAAAAATATGCAATAAGAAATAGAAGTTTTACTTTCTATCAACTAAACTTAAAAAATAAATAAGATAAACTGAAACTAATCATGATATTTTGCTTTATTATATGAAACAGCTTTACAAGTCTAGAAATATATATTCTTTAACAAGTAATGCAAAAATAGAATGGCCAAGAAATAAATACAATAGAACAAAAAATGAATTTGTTATCACTAAATTACTTTTTCTCAAAGATTCCGAAAGAGGAGAGCGTCTGCTTCTGGTTGCTAATGGCAACCAGAACTGACCTAACCGCACCGATCGTTCCTAAATTACGGTGTGAACTGAGATCACGTGACTAGTTCGCTTTCGTGTAACCAGTGTCACCGGTGCGAATATTGGAACGCAACCTAGCTGAAATACAAGATCACTATAGCTCTAAATAGACATACCACGCAATAAACTTATTCGGTTTAAAAGTTTCGAAATGATGAGGGTAAGTATCTTATCTTTTACGAATACACAACTGAGTCTTGAGATTCAAAATTTCGATATTGCGAACATAAAATAAGCAGAAACATCCGAAAGCATTGCCAGGTTTAAATTTTACTCATTAATTTTATTAGTTATGAATCATTTGTATTTTGCAAGCTATAAGCGCAAAATTCAGAAAGCTTTTTGCTCAATCTGAACTCTTGAAATAACAATTTCACATTGTATTCTACCTTTGCAAGCTATAAGCGCAAAATACAAAGGTAGAATACAATGTGAAATTGTTATTTCAAGAGTTCAGATTGAGCAAAAAGCTTTCTGAATCCAAAACTTACATATTTTTAAATGAAAATATTATTATTCTGTCTATTTTCGCACTGACATTGCATTATTTTCGTATTTTCTTGCAAAGTTTAGTGAAAAGATCCGCTGAAAAGCATAATTTATTGATATTTTGCTGCAAAACAAATGGAGGTAATGTCGACTAATATCCTTATAATTTTAAATTACTTATCTGCGAAAATTATTCTAGTGAATTAATTCTTCCATAATACTTCCTTTTCTTGATTAATTATCGGCTGTAATTTGATGCTGTTTAAATATATGTGTAGATTGGGCTGTTTAAATATATGTTGAAGAAATACTTAGATTAATTCATTATCAAGAGTGTTCTGAAACCAAAACGCCGTTCCGGTACTTTGTTTACCATCCGGAACGCCTTTCTGGAAATATAATTGAATATTATATGTTTTTATTTTATACATCAATCTTTATTTTCTTCCAGAAAAGGCTAAAGATCACGATAGAAATATCCGTAAGATCTAAGTAGTATTTACGATTTTTATTCTTATTGAAATGGTTTGTCATTTGGGAAAAGACTGTCGAAACTAAGTTTGACAGAACACAACCATTTCCTGTAACGTTATGGGGGTCTGCATGACCTGCAAACAACAAAAAGTTAATTGTTTAAAGTTTCTTTTTCATGTACTCCTTAATTTGGTACAAAAATTTGAAGGTCCCTAGATAAACAGGTATAAGTGAGAACATTGCTTTGTTTGCTTGAAGAAAACATTTAAACTTTTGCTGAAAAAAAAGTAAAATGCAAATAAGGCAGTTAAGGAATTTGTTGCAGAATTCTTTTCTTTTTTTTTTTCAGTTTTATTATTTGGAGCATTTTTTAAGTTAGCATTTTATATTTCTCTCTCTTTAATTGTTGTATAATAATTGCAAAATTTTATTATCATATATAATCCTTTTTAAGTATAAGTATTTTCATATACTGTATTATAGTGTAAAAAACTCGTGATGGAGTTGAAGATGAAACTTATTTCTATTGATATAATGTTTGCTTTACTTATTGTATCAGAATGTGCACTCATACAATTATTTTGTTAAACTTCAGTATTTTTCATTTTATTATTTTACATTTCTTTGCTAGTTAAAGTTAACTTCGTTGCTGCTTAGTCTGTATCTAAAAATATTATTCTCTATGATGAAGTACTTGGTGTCAATTCCTTAACTTGAATTTTCAATGTTCAACATAAAATTTGTTTTTCAGAATAAAACTTGAAACAAGCAGATATACCATTAGCTCTGTAGTTGTGATCTTAATAACTCAAGGGACTAAGATATGCTTGATAATTATTGAAACTCCGTTGATTAAATTTGACCCAAAAACATAACTTTATATATAGTGACAACTCTACTGCTAATAATGCGATTACAAAAGCTTATAAAACTCACTGTTCATTTACATTAATTATAATTGCAAGAATATGAATCTCAATGTTTCATAATATACCTATAAATACCAATTTCGATGTCTGATTTTAAAGTAACATTGATATAAATCTCCATATTTGTTTTTAAAATTGTGTGAATACAAATCTGTATGTTCCATTTTTAAGTTACTTGAACACAAATCATAATAGTGGCTTTTAAGTAACATGAATGTAAAATGTGAAATTTAATATGAAATAGTGTAAGTACGAAACACAATGTGGGAACTTGAATCGTGTAAATACGAAACGTGATGTTTAATTTTTTAAATGAATTGAACACGTACAGCGGTCATATATACTATACATAACTGGAAATCACCCTCAATAAGCTTCATTCTGTCATTGCTATAAATTTATCTTCTTTTTATGTTAGGAAGAAGAAGATATTTCTGAGCTATTAAGGAAAGGACTTGTACTAACAGATAATCGTAAATACGATGAAGCAGAAACTCTTTTTAAATGCATCATTGCTACGTTAGAGAAGTGTAATGCTTCTTCAAACTGGTAAGTATTAATTGATCGATATAAAGATTTTCGAAAGTTGTAGAAAAGTTTTTATGTTGAAAACCAACTTTTTGTTACCTGTATTTGGTAACTTTTAAATCATCGAATTATTTTTTTATTTTTAACATTTCTCAAAATTTTCTAGTCGCATTTTTCTTATTTGATTAAAAATGGTTATATAATTTCATATTTTGTAGAAAAGTAAGTTTACTGAAGTTAATAATGTATCTTGACTTTATATATTATTTACGTGTGCCTTTTTTGAGGATTTAATTTAGAAAGTTTTTTTTTTTTTTGTGAATTTATTATTTAGATACTCGTTGCTTAGCTGGATGCAAACAAATTCAAATATATTATTTCTATTTTCTTTTAAATTCATAGATAAAAAGTAAATCATTAAAAACAAAATAGAAATAAATTAAAAAATTTTTGAATTTTCTTGTGCCTGGTAAGCAGAAAAGTACTAATATTTCTTTATTCATTTCTACTTAATCGTTTTTTTTTAGGTGTATTTTATTATTTTATCTTAATAATTTGCTTTTATAAACTAGAATATAAACCAGCTGAGCTTCTAAAAGTTTATAACAACGTTTCTGTTTTCGTTAAATATTATTATTGAAACTTCTATTCAAATATTTGTTTTCACTTACGAATTTTTTTTCAACTTGACAAATAAATGTCTTATTTCTATTATCCAAATGGTGCATATTTTTGCGTAATTAATTTGTTTTAATTTTCATGAATTAATTTATTATCTGTTTATGTTGACAAATCTTTAGTAGCATTAGTTTTTCTTATAAATGATTAAAATTGAAAAGTGCTCGCTCATTAAATTTTTGGGAAGGCATTTAGATGAGGATGTGAAAGTTATAATAAGTTTATTTTAACTTATTTATGTTTATTTTTTTCTAAGAAAATTTTTATTTTGGCTAATTATATCTTTATGTTGTATATTTTTGGCTAAATTTTGTTTCTCCTGACTATTAACAGAGTTCTGGAGCTGAAAACATTTTAATATGCCAGCTCTGCTTCCAGATTATAAGTAAAGCTCCAACACGACAAAGTATCTGGCAATTTTATGACATATGCATGCCCTTTTGAGTTTCAGATTTTAATTTGAAATTTGTATTATAAAAATTTTCATTTAAAAGAAACATAATTGCTTTCTCAAAAACAAAAAAATACAACTTTAATTTAATTCACGGTTAAATATTTGTTCATTTTTAAGAAAATAATTTAATCTAATAATTCTTTCTCCTTCATTTATCTGAAATATTATGAATGTATTTTATTGCTGAGAGTACTTTTTCTACAGTTACTCGAATAACCAGCTATGCAAATACTACGAGGCATGTCTCTTGATTGTCTGTAGGATACAATGAAATTGCTGGAGCACACAAAAAAACTAGAGCTCCAATTCCTGGAAAATTGTTGGTCCTGAGCTCTCTGTTTGCAGACTTCAGCTCCAAGACCCCAATTTTTAGACTAATTATTTTTTTATTTTTAACTTTTTATTGTAGTAGTTAAATCTATATTTAATTAATTAATATATTAATTAAATCTATTTATATGCTATATTTAATCTTTATTATTATTAAAAAAATTTTGTTGATTAATTATTTGTTTTATTTCAGTAGTTCGTACTTGTGTGAAGCTTATAATAATTTAGGTCTTATTCAATACAAAAAGGTGGAATTTCAGAAGGCTATAACATCATACGATCGATCTATTCAGATTGATAATTCTTTTGCACCAGCATACTATAATCAAGGCACTATCTATTACCGTCTCGGTAAGTAAGTTAACTCACGATAAGTTTGTGAGTTTTATATGTACAGTAAAACCTCCAAGAATGATCACCTCTATGTAGGGACTACCTCTATTTACGACTACTTTTGAGAGGCACTGAATTTTTTTCGTATACTTTCTGTTGAAGAAAACCTTTAGGAGTGACCATTAAAACATCTCCCAGCAACCTGGCAAACATCTGCACCAAATTCGGAAAAGGTCAAGTAAGGAAACTTGAAAAAATTTCGAAACAAAAATTTGACTGAACAAATAGATTAAAATGTATTCAAAATATTTGTGTGAGGCTCTTATTTAGAGAGCTCTTTTTGAGGATGACAACCTCATGTTGCAGTCAGAGTGCGTTATACACGATGCTATCAATGATTTTCTTTTAGAGTTGAAAGTTATATTGTAAACAAATTTGTTTCCAGAAAAAACAAGCATCTCAAATGAACAAACCTCTTCCCATCTTTTAAAGCTAACTAATTTTTACGATATGATATTAAATGCGAACTTAAACACAAAATATAATTGTTTATTTAAAATAGCTTTATCATTCATAATTAGTAAATTTGTTTTTATACATAATTATAACAGTTGGGGTCATTTTTATAGACTCTAAATTTTAATCATCGATACATCTTTTCACGAGGCCAACAAAAGTGGCATTTCCGCACTAAGAAAATGACACAGACAAAAATTAAAATCATTTGTGAAAAATCACATGCCTTCAATAACAATTTTCAAGTAAGTGGAGGTAACCTTTAAGAATAGCCAGCCTCCATTAATGACCATTTTACTGTGGAACGGAGAGTGGTCACTCCCATGATGTTTCACTGTACATTTATAGATAAATGCTCACACACACATCATATTTATATATAATATATTGATGAGACTTAAAATAAACAATTTTCTAATCGTAAAAAGTGTACCCCCTAAAGTTACATTTATGGGTGAGAGCTATAAACATATTAGTAATTAAATATAGAAACAAAATAGTAATGTTTTGCACATTAAAAATATATATATATGTAGTTAGCATCTGATTATACATGAATATGTTAGAGCTGACAACTGTGTATAATTGAATTCCCATTTCATCAAACTAACCAAAATGCGTCATACCTTTTTTTTCCTGTGTTCTAACCATCTTTATTAGTATCACTTTTTTTTATATATATATATAATTTTATTATTGCTAAAATAAGAAATTATTGTAAAGACTTTATGGTGTGCATGCAAAATCTTATGTGAGCAAAATAGGAGAAGGTGAGGCAGGACAGTGTACTTAGCTTGAAATATGTTTTAAAAATACTTATATAGCTAAATAATAGAGCTATAACTGTTTCCATGAACAGGTAATTCTTTTATATTTTCATAATACAATATTTAAAAAAATGAGGGATTGATTTTTTATTTAATGAAGAAAAACATCTGTTACTAGTGGAACATTTTTTAACTATCACTTTAAGCTTTAAAAAGAAACATTTAACTGTGCTATACTAAAGACAATCAAAGATATTTTCTATAATATGTACTAACTGTAATTATTAATTGTAATGTCAGCAAGTATGTACACCTTACCATATTAATAAAATCATAAAAAGCTACATTACAAGCGTAATAAGTTATAGAATATTTTTTTCCCTTGTTTATTGTCTGCTGTAAATTAAAAAAACTTATCCTATTGGCCATAATTTATTTTTTTCTTTCAATGAATTCTCAAATTTAGTATCAAAATTTAATTTTTTACTTCGACATTGATATAATGTATAATGTTAGACTTTTTGTAATTATTACATTTAAAAATTTCTTTATGTAATTTTTTTTTGTATGTGTTTAATTAATTTAATTTCTACTTTTTATGAACATCATAATTCCTATTTAAATGCTGTTGGAAGAGTATTGATTATTATTTTCAATATCTTAGTTTTTTATTTATTTTTTTAAATTAAATAAATAAATAATTTTGTGCTTCGTCTAAGGTTAGGCATCAATATAACTGTTATTTGTTGCGAACATCTTGTTTTGAGCTTTTTTCAAAATATGAAGTTATTTTACATCTTTCAATCATGCTTTTATTTTAAAGAAACATTATAAAGTGCTCTCATCAGTTTTTCTTATTTTAAATGATATACAGTATTTATAGAGTAAAGTGAAATATTATAACTTTTTTTTTAGCCTCCTGAAGGCCAATATATTGGGCAGCATTCAGAAAAATTTTTTAAAAAATATTTGAATATTTTTTTTTTTCTGTTCGTATGGTATGCCTTTACAAAGAGATTGTCTTTGTGAAAATATATTCACTCTTGTCAGTCAAAGTTTTTAGTTACAATAAAAAAGTAACTAAAAATGTGAGAAATTCTTTTCAAACAAACCTTTGTGACAAATAAATGTCGTATTTTAGTCTAATGAATTTTATTTCACAACCAAAATGTGATTAAATATATATTATATGATGAAATATCCTACAATATGCAAAAATCTTAAAAATTAAATTGCTATTTTTTTTTATAATATTATTAAAAATATATCAGTTTAATTAATCACGCTTTTAAAAAAATATATTTTATCACATTTATAAGTTTACTTTCTTTTAAGCAACATATTTCTGAGTCAAAATCACATTTTTTTGCCATCATTTAAAGCTCGAGTCTCTGGAGGTTAATATGTTAAAATGTTCTAAGTACTTTGTAATTATTCTATTACAGAGTTTGTTTGTTGTTGTATTCTATTACAGAGAAATGCTTATCACTATTTTGTTCATAGTGGTTTGAATACTTTAAAACACTCTCGTTTGTTTTATCCAATGTTGTTCTTCATAGCTCAAAATTTGAACAAGCAACTGGCCAGTTGTACCATTTTTAACATTTGCGCATTTTTAAAGAATATGCCTTTCTTTTAAAAATGGAAAATTTTAAATGATTTATAAAACTGTTGGTCTTAATAATGTAAAGCTTTTGAAGCATTTCTCAAAGTATGGTAAGCATTACGAGGTTCATTTCTAAAAAAAATTTGAAAATAAGTGGGAAATAAAGTAACTTTACGAATATTATAAAATATTTATTTCAATTACATATTATTAAAAAAAAATGTAGGGATTTGCTGACAAATTTTTAACTGCCATTTGTTATATTTAGTTGTCCTGTGGTTGGTGACAACCGCTAATTTTTCAAATTTTAATTTCTAAATAAAAATAATGCTTTGATAAATTCTTGTATTTGTAATTTTTTTTAAAAAAAAAAGTATGTTTGAGGCAAGCATGCAAAATTTCTAGAGAGCCAGCAAATTTTTCACTAGCCTCAGTGACTCGATGGCTGGGATTTGTAGACCTCTGTGTTTTGTGAACTACCTTAATTTCACTAGCAACCCTCTGTAATATACAATTTAGGATATTTAAATGAAATCAAATAAAAGCTTGTCATGGCACAAAAATATAAAAAAAATTAAGGCATGCATTTTGTTCTAGAGTTATTAATCATGATTTTAATTTCTTTGTTAATTTATATTTTTATTTACTTAAATTTTATAAAAAAAATTTTTTTTAGGATCTTATGAAACTGCCTTGGAAAAAATGACAAAGGCTGTGTCTCTGCAACCTTCGAATATTGAATTTCAGAAAGGATTTAATGCAACATTTAAAATAATCAGAGACCACCCATGGGTGATGCCAGTGCAGTACAGAATGGAAATACAGGACTGAAATGTACTCTAATATGTGCTCTGTAAGAAAAAAAATTGAAAAAGGCCAAACTATTATGCAATTTCAATTATGTTTTAACTATTAATGTTCTCAATATTCATTTGTACATATATTTATGTACATATTCATTTGCACATATTTACTTACTCTAATTTTGATACAAAATAAAGGATCGAATTAAAGATTTTGCTACGTCTAATTACTAAACTTCTGCTTGAAATATGCTCTGTTCACAAAAAAAGTATATAAGTGTGCTTCTAAGTATATAAAACAAGTTTTAACCCCTTCCTTCTCGCTCCCGTGAAAATGACGGGGTGAGGTTTCGCCCTCTATTTCTCACTCCCCTTGATATTTCCTGGCTGTAGTGTTCAGTAGTAATGCGCCAATAAGAATAAAACTAATTCACAGGGCTGATTGTGCTACGGAAATATTCCGGATTTTTCGCTAAACGTGATCCGAAGATGGATGGTTCAGTTGTTTCAAAAAAATCATTGATCACAAAAGTTTCCGGAAATCAAATTTTCAAAGGTGGAACTTAAAAACACAGTTTATTTTATTTGTTTGTAGGGGAAAGCCAGATAAGCTTATATTCAAGATTAATATTTATTTTTTATCAGTAAATAGTTATGATAATCATCAACTCAAGAAAGCAAGACATATTTGTAAATTTCAATTACTTTTCCAGGTCATCATAGTTATGTGTAAATGGTATAAGTATGTGTAAAATTTTAAATATATTTTAAGTAAACTAAGAAATATTGTGAAAAAGGAAAAAACCTTGTTTATATTTTTTTCTAATTTTTTGATTTAAACTTTTCTTGTTACTCAAGAAATTTTCTGGAATTTTGACTTGGGCTCACAATCACCCCTGAATTCATTTCTTATGCCCATTAAACATTTTATTTCTTATTTTACACACCAGATGGCAGTCACAGGATATTTTTAAGGTAATTGTAGATGGCAAAGTTTGTTGCTCCAGAAGAGATGAAAAAAATAAGAGATGTAGGATGGAAACTTGGTACTATAGTACCAAGTTTCCGTCCTACATCTCTTCTAGTACAAGTTTCCATCCTACATAGTCACAATCTGGACAGTTATAACTGTCCACATTGTGACTTTGGCATCGGTATCTCAAGCTTTGAAATTTATCACAAGAAAAAATTACTATTCTTTATTTATATTATACGTAAGTTAAATAAAATTCTTTTTTTATGTTTAAAACACATATTTCTTAAATTTTCCTTGATTACTGGAAAGTCAACATTAAGTCATAGTAACCCTGAATGTTGGCTTTCCCTAAAAATTTATTTTATATAATTTTCAGGGATAAAAAAAAAAAAAAAAATAGGCACTTTTATGACCGTTTTCTTGAAAATTAACCGATTGTTAAGGGGTTAAATCCTTCTAGAGATTTTTTTATTATTTTAACATTTTATTTTGAATTGCGAATGCTAAGCGATGAAACATTGTGATTACTACAACCTTCTGTTTCTCAAAGGTGCTTCACAATTGATTAAAAAAAAAAATGGTTTGACAACTTTTTTCCTTCTATTGCTAATGCTAAGAACTCTAAAATAGAATTTCAAAAAACTACTGAAGTAAAATTTATTTAGGAAATTTTTTTCCCTCTATGTGTAGATTGCCATATAGAGATGGCAACTTTGATACTCCGGCCCCCGAAAATTTGGGCCTTGTCTTGGGAATTTGACTGCCCAACTAATTGAGGCATGGAGATCTACACCGATGGCTCTAGAATGGAGGCAGAAGATGGGAAAATCACAGAACTGCTTACACAATTATTTTTAAGCAAGTTTCGAAAATTATACACTAAGCCTCCCACGGACAATACAAACATCTTTATAGCCGAACTGTTGGCGATCAACACTGTACTCACTTGCCTGCGGAAAAACCATATCAATGATGCCCAACTGTACACAGTTTCGCTCTCCTCCCTGCAAACCCAGATAGATCCCGATCCGAATTTATTTTGTCCTAAAATTATCTGTGATTTAATTTAAAAATGTGCTTGTGCCGTGTAAATCTTTTTGCGTGATCTATTTATGTTTAATTTACGGACTTCATACTAGGCGCGAATCCCAGGAATCGATTTGCATTCTGTGCTCGGAAACTCGAAAAGTAAGGATCATACTAGATCAACGCCTTATATCCCCGTTAATAGATGGGTCGTTGGTCTAACCGAGGATATATTTTTTGTAGTTTTCTATTTGTCTAGTCCAGTTAGTTGTTTGATTTAGGTTTATTGAAAAAGTCCTCTTGTTAGGAAATGTTTAATCCAAGGGTCCCTTTGTCTTTTGCGTTGCCGTTGAGTCAAAATATCAATGAGGTTAAACATATTGGTTGTCGCAAATTTGTTAGGGTTTGACTGTTCACCACCGGCTGTAAAGTTCATTTTTGCTTTAGTGAATGAGTCGCGTGCAGTATTCGATTAAAAGATAAATATGGTGGGATGCTCATTGAGTAAGGGGAAAGCGGTTTATAAGAGGCGAATTTTAATACTTTTCCATTAACATGTCCACTATATCTCCTATGAACATCTTAATACAAATGATTAGAGATTTCTTTCCCCTTCGCCTCTTATTTCAATGTGAGGTCCGCCTAAATCTTTCAACAGCCGCAGCTAGCTTTAAAGTATCAATTCGAACCGATTTGGATACAGTAATAGTGTATCTCAATTGAGATCTACTAGTATTGTATCCAAATCGGTTGTTTACAAGATTCTACGTTTTGTCTAGACTTTAGAACTATGTTTAATGTATGTTTTCAGCTCCATATAGTTTCCTAACTTAAGGAAACTATATGGAATTAGTCTAACTTAAAAGGTGAATAATCTTTATCAAAGCCTTCCTAAAGTGAACCGTGAGCTTTTTCTCTTGCAACAAAAAACCATTCGTATTAATGATTCTCTAATGCATCTTTTTTTCTTCTGTCGATCTCATCGCATGTGGTACTTTAGAACCATGCATATTATAATTTTGTGGGGAATAACTACAAGTGTTTAAAATGACCCACAGTGGTTTAAAATGAATTCTGGCCTTTTTTTCTGATGCTTTAAATTATAAAATTCTGATCGCATATTTTCAGACATTCATTCCCAGTAGACCTTTCCAAGTCAAGCATCTTTGGCTGTGGTCAGTGACTAAATAAGTGACCATATGGATCAGTCCCCAAAGGATAGTCGGCTACCAACGTAGGAGAGCAATCCCCTTTGTAGAAGATAAAAATTGCATACGCCATCTGGGGAGAGATCAGATTCATGCCTTTAGCCCTTCTCCCTTCCCTCTCCTCGTGTGCGGGTGGGTGACCACTTGGATCAGTCTGCGTAGGGACCGAGGGTGTGCGATATTGGTCCTCGTTAAACTGTGCTACCGTAAAGTGCTCGACTTCGCGCGCAGGTCGTCGAGCTACCGAAGCGGGGGTGTCATCCCCTCCGCAGAGGATCAAAAGTGTGATGGCATGTCTTCGGATTATCCTCCGGGATGTTTCCCAGACCGTCGCCAATAGCCCATTGTGCAGCTCTAGTGCGACGTAAATTAACAACAACAACAACCTTCCATCTCCTCTTTTCAGTTGTATAGGAATGTACTACGATATTTTCCTTTTTCTTAATATTTTTCTTTTTTTATTTAATAAAAATATTTTTTAAAATTTCCGTGATACTCTCTTTAGAACTATGTTTAATGTAGTTTTCAGTTCTATATAGTTTTCTAACCTAAAAGATTTCAATCTATATGAAAATCAAGAGAGAAACTAACGTACTTCCTTCCTCTATGACTTTCCACACGCTAATGGGGAAAGCATGTAAAGTGTTGCCATAGGTAGAGAGTTCTGCTCTACGCCACCTGCAGCCCATTTCGATCGCCAATCGGATCGGATGAAAGGTGTGGCTACTGCATTAAGTGTGAATGCTCTTTTAGTGGAAAGAAAACCTTGGAGTTGCCTTGAGGTTTCTTTTTATCAATCAATCAATACAATGGCTGACTGTTACTGAAATCGTCGAAAACAGAAACTAGTCAGACACTAGCGATGTTTTGCTTCACTGCATTAATATTAATATTTTCGGAGTAATTATTTAAAATGTGCCATTAAAAAGATATTTTTTTTTAAACGAATTGATGTTCATTTCTTTTTTTAATAAAAAGTAACCTCGAAAGACCATTGCTTTTCTTTGCTACAAGTGAAGCTTTTTTTTTCTTCATTTTTTGTATTGACAAAATCTCCATTAATGTAACTGATTACGAATTTTAAAAATTGAAATCATCAATCAAGTTTTAAATCAAATCATGGGATTAATCTTTAGTCGACAGAATGCTAGGATTGAAGAAATTGATGCAATATCAAACAATGCCTATAGATATCCTAACAAGGAAGGTAACTATTTTGCTAATCACTTCATCATGGGTGGTGAGCGATTCGAAACTACCCAACCTGAAGCTTATCTTTTTGGAGAAAATTTTGATTTAAATTTCTTAGGTCGTAAGCCTACTCCTTTCCCATACCCTGCTCCTCAACCTAATGAGCCAACAAAAACTTTAAGAAGTTTGATTAATATACGAAAGGAATCGTTGCGATTTCTGAAAGTACCAGATGTTCCATCTGCCGAAAATCAGGACACTCCGCCTGTAAGTACATCATACAATATAGAATTTACGTTCGATTCTGATGTCCGATGTGCTATTACTATTTATTACTTTTGCACTGAAGAAATTACAACAAATGGTGTTACTTACACTCCACAAGATGCATCGCATAATTCTGAAACTTATCACTATAAAAAAGGCGTCAATCAACAATTCACCCAAACGGATCACGTGATTGATCCAAGTAAATATCCGGAAGACATGTTAAGCTATAAGTTCGAAGACGAAGTGATACCAATTTTAATCCAATGTGTCGCAGAGGAAGGGGAAGACCCTAAGCAGCAGCACATGGTTCTGGCCATCGTCGAAAAGAATCTCGACGGTTCGTACACTCTAAAGCCATTGAAGCAGAAACTTTTTGTTGACGGTCTTTGTTATCTTCTGCAAGAGATCTACGGCATTGAAAATAAAAATGTGCCTCAAACCAAAAATATTGTAGAAGAAGATTTAGAAGACAGTGGATCAGAATGTGTCATATGCATGAGTGATGCTCGCGATACGTTAATATTACCTTGCCGACATTTGTGTCTTTGTAACTCTTGTGCAGATTCTCTTCGGTATCAGGCCAATAATTGTCCCATTTGTCGGGCACCATTTCGAGCTCTGCTTCAAATCAGAGCAGTGAGAAAATCCAACACGCCTTTACCCCAAATAAGTGGTGACAGCCAATCAACTCAGGATATACCACCTGGCTACGAGTTAGTTTCACTGATCGAGGCTTTGAACGGTCCAGTTCAGCCCTCTGCGCCACTCGTTCCTTCCTTTATTCCATCCACCCTTCCACCATTTGGCAACAGTCCTGACATGAGACATAAACATCGCTATTTGGATCGAAATTATTCTAGTTGTGCGTCTAGGATTGGAGAGACCAGCGAAACTGAGAAAAGCGTCTCTTCGTGCAGTAAGCTGTCTGGAAACCCAGAGGTGTCTAATATACCAGAGGTATTGGTAACTTCTATGGTGCCGGCGGATAAAGCTCCACAAAAAACAGAATCTCTTTCTTTGACGAGAGTAGACGTTAAGAAACACCGTAAAGGGTTTCGAACGTCGTCGGCACCGGAAAAGATGAGACTTCTCACCAGTTCTATGGAGACTGTCAATGACGGTGGGAAGCGTAAATTGGATAAATATGCTGATGCTGCTGAAACCAGATCTCTGTTGGATAGTAATTTTGCGGAGGAATTATCTGCTCTTGCCATAGGCTCTTCGAAATCTACTCAGTCCTGCGCAAGAAGCAGCCCTATTTCACTCTCCACCCCACATTCATTACATCTTTGTGAGAAATCCATTAAAGATACGTCTCCTAGTGGTGAAGATTCAGATTACTACACCCCTGAAGATCCATCGACCACGATCCTCGTCGATCAAGGTACCGATACGAGTTTAGACACCCCTCACGGGACAGAGCCCGTAAAATTTAGCGATTCTGTCCCCAAGACCAAGAATATGGAGAGGTCAAAGAGTAGTCTAGAAAAGAATGTGGCCAAATCTGAAAACAGTGCTCTTGATTCTGCTCTAAACGGTCAGTCGCTGGTAGTTAAACTAGAAGGTATCTCCTCGTTACCCGGAACGCCCGCAAGCAATACCAGTAACTACAGTGGTGATAGTTTCAGCAGCACTTCGAGCACCCGTGTTTTACTCCGACCTCAAAGTTGTGATACTTTACCCGAGTGAGAAACAGTTGTGACTTTTAACTGCTGGTTTTTAAACTCATATTTAAATGGTTTGTTGTTATGCAAAAATTGTGTTAAACAATCTTATTTGAAAGTGGAGGTGCACAATCTTTATCGTAAGAAAGCTACATGACAAAAAAATAAATTGTAGGGTTTTAGGGTGCTTCAATGAATATAGTTTTGATATCAATTGATGTTAATAAAATAGATATTACATTTTTCTTAAATTAAAAATTTTAAGTTGATCAAATTACTTGTAATAGTTTTTGCAAAGAATAGGATGTTTAATGTTATTGACAGAAATGTTGTACGCTTAGTTTTTGATAATAAAATTTAAAATTTGCCTCTATGAAAAAAAAACTAGTTTTATTATTTTTTAAGTAAACAAATTACACTTTCAGTTTTTAAATAAATCCTTAAATTTGTTTTGATAAATAAATATAAAAAGAACGTGTTTATGTTAAAATCGTTTTCAAAATAAGCATTATTTGTTACTTTGAATTAGTATTTATACATTTTGGAATTTTAAAATTTTTCTGTTTTTCAAAATAGATATGAAATTAAATTTAACTATTTAATTTGAAGAATGGAATCTAATTATTAGATAGTAGTTCAGAGTAGTTTATGAAATAAGATATGTTATTAAATTTATTTTAAATTTTTGACTGATAAGAAAAAGGTCGTGAATTATTCATTCAAGGATATTATTTGACCCATGGACGGCAGGTTGTGCACTTCTGATTTAGAGTATACATTTGATATTTTGCTACAGTTTCTTTTTGCAAAATTTCATGCAATGTTATTCTTTATGCCTTTTTTCTTTTTCAAATTTTATTAATTTTTCTCTTATTTGCCATGCTTTTTATGGCCAAAATATCACCAGAGTTCTTACTTATTTAAGGAAATACTTCTCTTATGCAGTTTTTATCTAATATGAAGTGATGTCTTAAAAAAAATTTTTTGTATTTATTCATTTGTTATTTTGAAACCTGTTTTACATTTTGAATATGATGTTTACCTTTCTAAACCCTAGTACACTGATTGTCTAATAATCAAAAGGTTGAAATGCTGATAAAATATTCTGTAGCTTGATTTCAAATCTGTTTTAATGTGAATTTACCTTATTTGCTGTTAGTTTTATTACTTAATGGCTATATAAGATTTATTTTAAAATGTAACTTTTTTTGTTGTTGTATATATTGCTCTTATTTATTTAACATTTATTGTAGTTTTTAATTTTCCTATTGTAAATAGTACCAGGCAATCTCATTGACAGGGTGAAAAGTATAAATGCTGTAGAAAGTCTCATATTAGAAATATAAAATTGTATTTTCACATTTTGGTTGATTTTGAATATCAATGGTTTTTAAGCTCTATGTAATTAGCATTTGCTTATAGCTTTTCTGGTGATGAGTTGATATTATGTTTCTTATTACATAGGAATATTTCAGTATCAGTACCTATCTATATTAGGCATGCCTCCAAAAGTGTCTTTAGCTTGCAAATATTAATATATACATATGTATGTTTTGTTTTGCCCAAGGGTGGCTTCGAGTTAAACCTTTCCAGTTGGTCCCCTTATGTGATTTTTGTTAATGCTTTCTTGCTGGCCACTGCCTCTAAGTTGCCAAGACTTTGCAATTATTTTGTCATAGTTACTGATATGTAAATCTTCCCAATTGCATTGCTAGAGGGCTTCTATTAAAAAATTATATACAGTCGACTCGTGTTATAACGACCCTGTGATAGAACGACCAACATGATATAACGACCCTGTGAAGGAGTCCCAATTCACATCCATAGAAGATAACGTTATTTTACTCTTGCTATAACGACCGTAAAAAAGGTCAACTCCTAATATAACGACCCTCTCTGAATTTGAACACCGCTCTTTTCTAACTTCCTATTGGAAAGTGGGGTTGAATGGTTGACCTTAAACAAGCACACATATGTTAAATCCTCTTAACATGTTACTTCAACAAATTAATGCACATCAAAAAATTAATGTCTTCGTCTAATGAAGCCTGGTTTATGTTCCTCGGTTTACTCTTCTTTATAATACTGCAGATTATGTACATAAAAAAAATTCGTTATATATACCGCAAATTATGTACATCAAAAAATTAATTCATTAGAAACTAGATTTTTTTTGTCATACTATGTTTTTTAATCTGTACTTCAAAATAAAATTCTTAATTGTTAACAGTTGTAATTCAATTGTTGAAATGTCATTATGTTTTATTAATGTATGCATCCTATCCTTTTTTGGTTTATAACATGTATACCACAAATAGTAGGTATATGCATGCGTTATGACGTTTAAAACCATTATGTGACCGATTTTCAAAGGAAATTTGCTCATTTTGATATAGCGACCATTTGATATAACGACCAGATTGGGGCAGTCCCGATGGGGTCGTTATAACGCGAGTCAACTGTATATCCAATTGTTATTTTTATCTTTTAATCAATAACTTTTTAATTAGTATTATCTTTATTATATTATGGGTTAAAACTATGAAATAAAGAAAAAAATTCTTGAATATTTGTAGTCTTTATGATGTATGATAATACTCTTGAATTAGTTTTAATCTTTACAGATAATATGTAAGTAAATTTCTCTATTAAATGGGCAGATGTAACTTAAAAGGTATAGCAATGAATGTAGCAGTTTATTTTCCTCTCATGTTTACAATCTAAATTCATTTTTTTTATATAAATTTGTTCCATGTCTACTAAAGAGTTCCCTTGTCTAACATCGAGAGTTACGAGATGTAACATATGGGTAATATTCTCTGATTAATTTAAAGCAAAACTTTTCCAAAAAGAAATGTAATAAACACTTTTTCAAACATGGAATTTTCGACAAGATATTTTTTCCCCATTGAATCTGAAATAATTTTTTATTATTCAGAGTGTCTTAATACTAGAGTGAAAATATTGTTTATAACTGTAATGTTTGAAATAATTAGATTTTAATAATTAAGATCTGGCTCTTTTACCAAGTTATTTATGTTAGTAATGAAAAATTAGCAGTTAATTTTTTGATAAAACACAAATTTTCTTGCTAAGAATTTATTTTGAGAGGAAATTTTTTCAAATTAACTGAAGAGTCTACTTTAGTTTTCAAAGAACTAAACTGGATACACTTTTGGTTGGGAAAAAATGCTACTACCAAAGCAACAAAGGATTTTCCTATGTGTATTTTTTTTCCCTACTTTAATTATGTTAAATTTTAGACGGTTGAGCAACAATAAAATTGAAAATTAGATCTTAACAAACAAGTTGTTATAACAGTAAAAAAATTTCGCTGCAAGCAAAATTCTTTTATTACTTAGTGAAAATAATACTTTCAATCTTAAGGAGAAATTTTTCTAGGTATGGTAGACTCTGCTGTCTTTTGGACAATTTTAGTTTTATTTCACTAAGCAAATTTAATAATTCTATAACTTAAGTGAAGTATAGTAGCTCTAACTTACTTTTGATGCCATAATTTGGGTTTTAATGTATTTCTTTGTACTAGGATTTATTGATTTAAATCATTATGCTAATGA
Organism: Parasteatoda tepidariorum; assembly: GCF_982258835.1. Lineage (NCBI taxonomy): Eukaryota > Metazoa > Arthropoda > Arachnida > Araneae > Theridiidae > Parasteatoda > Parasteatoda tepidariorum. The sequence continues at coordinate 8,593,218 of NC_141758.1, read as the reverse complement.
GTGATTTTTTTAAAAAAAAGTCATTGCTTTAAATCAAATAAACTTATTTAATTTTTGAAGAAATCCATTAAAGATTATTATTGATTTTCAAAATTTATTATGTTAGTAAATTTCAATTAACAAAATTGTATTAGTACTTAATGTTTAATAAATTATAGCACTTACTAAATGACATTTTAAATATTTATTTTTCTGGAATGGTAATGAAAATAGTAAACAATTAAAACACACGAAGAAATATTTATCAAATGGTATGGTATAAGGCAATATATTTTATATGTAAAATAATAATAAATAAATTAGAATAAAAACCCTTCCTTTTCTGTTAGGCAAAATACATGGCATGTAATATGAATTTTCTTCAAATAAAATTTTCTTTTAAATTAAAAATTTTATTTGGTTATAATTTTTTTTTTTAAATTGGCGGTTTAGTCTAGGACATTCTAAGTAGGCCTTGACCTATAATGAAATGGTGGCATCACTGTTGTAGTGGCAAAGTTTTCTTTGAAAAAATTTTAAAAATTCATACAGTTAATATTTATTTTCTTAAAAAGTAAAGAACTGTTATTTAAGCTTTTCTTTCTGACCTAATTTGGTTTAAAATTCTCTGAATTATAGCCACTTCAAAATAAGTCTCTCCTCCCTTAGTGTATTTTGAAGCTTTTTCTTCATGCAAAATAAAAGGTAGAATAGTTTTATGAACAGCGATACGGCACACCCTCGGACCCTAAGCAGACTGATATAAGTGCATTTTTGAAAAGAGACTTATCTACCGTGTTTCTTTAATCTAAATTTGAAAAACTGTCTGGTTTATGCAATATAGCCAAGATTGCACTCTCGACTTCCACGGTTTCTCTAGTTTTTTTTTTTTTTTTCATTTTTATTTTTCGTTGGCAACAATGCATTTTTAGTTCAAATCACTTTAGTATTCTTCATTAACGCCTGCCGAATCTTAAGAAATCGGTGCCTATTTTTGAGCGTGCCAAATATTTGCTTCAAACTTTTCTATTCTCAGGTCTTACTGGACGTTAATGACTCGTGAAGTGAATTTTTTAAAGCTCAAAACATGTTGACTTTTATCTTCATATTTTTTGAAAACAATGAAATATTTATCTTCCCGCTTCAGTTTCTGGGGATTATCCATTTAGTTACCCCAGTATATTAAATTAAAATACTTAACGCGATATGTAAATTAGTTTTATGTAAGATAATGGTTATGGCTCTCAGATTGAAAAAAAGCATAATAATATATAATATGCAAAACTTTCTAAAAAATTCAAAGCAGTACAATTGCACTTATTCATTTTTTTAAAATTTCTTTATTGTCTGCTGCTCTCGAAAACTTCTTTAACGATGTTAAACATTTCCGTCTACAATTGAAATTTCAAAAATCGAATGAGACAATGAAATAACTCCTCTCTCCTGGAATCTATTTTAAGGAGTGACAAAGTCACTTATTTCGAACAAGTTAACTTCTCCACCCTATTCGAAATTTTTGGAAAATATATTTTTTATTCTTAGATTCAAAATCGATTCTAAATATGTTTTAGTGTATACTTAAGGACACATTTTATTAGGGTTTATTCAATTTACCCTTTATTTAATTTTTTGCTTAAATTACTCAAGTTATATGACTAGTTGTATGAATAGTAAGTATGATAGAAAACGGGGCTTTTCTCTACTTTACCTCATCTTTCCAGCTGCTCTTAGCAAAATAAAGGAATAAATTTAATTTCTAATAAGTTTCATTCTTTCTAATTGTTTCAAGCAATTAAATGTTACTTCCAAACAACTTTCAATTCTGGTATTAATTAAATTATTGACACGTTTCAATTGAGCATAAATGAAACTAACATTCTTGTCTTTTTACAGCGAAATAATAGAACAATTCCTTTTTATAATTTCTTAAAAAAAAAAAAAAAAAAAAAAGCATTAAAACTATTTGCTGAACACCATAAGGTACACAGCTATAAAATAATTTGTTAATCAAAAATTTCTTAGTTTTTCTTATTTCAGTTTTAAGGAAATTCTAAAGTTAGAGAAAGAAAAAATTTTTGAGATGATGATTCTAAAAATAGCACGGTTTTGGAAACTTTTACAATTTTCTTTTTTTAGTATTTGCTGTTTGACAAAATACGGCCTATTGAGCATTTTCCTGATATAGCAATATTTTTTGATCTGTGTTAAAGTTGAGAAATAATGTTAATAACTTTTTAAGCAAATCTTTTCAACATTAACATTTTTAACAAAAGGAACTTTCTTAAAGTTAGCGGACGAGTATAAATTTGAACGTCAAAATAAAATTGTATGCCATAATTTTTTGTTTATTTAAAAGACAAAAGCAATGTGTTGTATTTTTCTGTGCACATTTATGCACTTACTTTTCATTACTCAAATAAATAAGAAGCAATAAAAAGCACAATCAATAACTTATCTTCATTTCTCAAAAAACTAGTACACTTCGTAAATATTCAGCTGTTCTGCATCGAATAATTTTAAACTGCAGAATGTTTTTAATTTCTTAACAAGATTTAAATATGATGTTAAGTTTACTTTTAATTAAAACTTGACAATAATTTAAAAAGAAATTTTACTTTAAAAGAAAACCTAAGTTAAAGTATTAAAAAAATTGATAAGTATGTTAATGGAAAAATAATATTTGTGGTAGCGTAAAGAATAAGATTTTGAGAAATGTTAAAATTTAATTAAATATTTGATAAAATCATTCTGCGAAACACGCGCGGGCAGGTAATTAGAAAATTTATTATACGATTAAGACGATATAATAAGATGTTAAGAAATTGTTAGATGCTTAAAAATGTTGGCTGCGTATTCATAATTATATAAACTATATATTGAAGTTGATAAATATATTATTCCAAATCTGGTTTATAATCTTATTCTATCAGAAACATGCTTTTATAAAACTCGACATTCGTTGAATAAAATGTTTTTTGTTCAATAAAATGTTTTATTTAAATTTCTTTACTAAATAACGAATAAATTTTTGAACGACTAAAAAAGAAACGTATATTTCATAATTTGCGAAAAAGAGATACGAGCAGCAATCGTTTTTGCGATCGCAACGCTCGGGGAAAAGACCGATTCCTGCCAAACGGCTTTCTAATAGAGCTATGTTCCATGTAGTTTTCAGTTCCGTATGGTTTCCTAACTTGACAGCTTTTAATCTATTTGAAAATCAAGAGAGAAACTGACGTACTTCATTCTCCTATGACTCTCCCTATGCTAATGGTGAAAGCATATAAGGTGTTGCCATAGATAGAGGTCCCGCAGTGGACTGATCGTTAAGACACGGTTCCCAGCAAATCACCGAAGTCAAGCATCACTGGCTGCGGTAGGGTGACCACTTGGATCAGTCTGCGTAGGGACCGAGGGTGTGCGGTATTGGTCCTCGTTAAACTGTTCTACCGTAAAGTGCTCGACTTCGCGTGCAGGTCGTTGGACTACCGAAGCAGGGGTGCCAACCCCTCTGCAGAGGATCAGAATTGTGATGGCTTGTCTTCGGATCATCCTCAGTGATGTTTCCCAGACCGTCACCAATAGCCCATTGTGCAGCTCTAGTGCGACGTAAATTAACTACAACAACAACATAGATAGAGAGTTCTGCTCTACCCCACCTATGAAAATTTATGAAATTTTATGAGTGAATGAAATTTTATGCTACGCTCGAGTAAGGATTACCTCCTAGAAAAGAGAAAACTTCAGCACGGATCAATTTAGTAGTCCGACGTAACGAACGTAAACTGCGCAGTGGATGATAAATAAGAAACACGTTACTACGTTCAGGCTACCAAGGTGCGCAGTGGGGGAAACACATGTGGACTACTAAAGGATCAAATTTCTCATTTATGGTAACCCGAGCTCAGGCTCTTTCTCTTCTAGGAGGTATTGGTATTGGCGATCGAAATGGGCTGCAGGTGGCGTAGAGCAGAACTCTTTTCCTATGGCAACACTTCACATGCTTTCCCCATTAGCGTGTGGAAAGTCATAGAGGAAGGAAGTATGTTAGTTTCTCTCTTGATTTTCATATAGATTGAAATCTTTTAACTTGAAAAACTATATGGAACTGAAAACTACATTAAACATAGTTCTAAAGAAAAGTATTATGGAAATTTTAAAAAATATTCTTATTAAATAAAAAGGAAAAATATTAAGAAAAGGGAAAATATCGTAGTACATTCCTATACAACTGAAAAGAGGAGGAGAGGGAAGGGAGAAGGGCTAAATGCATGAAACCGGTCTCTCCCCAGATGGCGTATTCGAGTGTTGCGATCGCGAATAAGACAAGCTCCTAATAAATTAACCACATTTAAATTTTAATCTCCCTATTAAATATTTCTTCATTGTCGCCAACTGATTTTTTTAAATAATAATGAATTAAAATTTTTTTTCGGCTTTTACTAAATAAAAACATTTGGAACTTTTAGATATTTCAATAGAAAATATGTAGATTAATATAGTATAAAAATCTTTTATACCTCATAATTCAAAATGTTTTCATCCCAATTAAATTTAATAATAAAAAGTAATAAATAATTATTAAAAATTATTTTTTCCGTGAAATTATCTTCGGGTAAACGGGTTTTATGAGTGGGTGCAATTTTTTTAATTGCTTTATAAATTTTAAAAATATGACTAAAAATGCAAAAAGAGAAATTAACAATAAGGGATCCGAACTTTGAGGACCAAACTTCCCAGATTCCGGCTACCCCCTATAATTTGAAAGGTTAAGAATCCGAAAATGTAAATATATATATATATATATATATATATATATATATATATATATATATATATATATATATATATATATATATATATATATAATATATATATATATATATATATGTTTATTTAGGGAAAGAACGTTTGTGTGTCCAATCTCATAACTTAATTACTAGTGAAAATATAATTAATGGTGTAAGAGAAAATCTGATCATTAGAACAAAAGTTACTTAGAGTGATCTCTCTCTCTCTTTTTTTTTTCTTTTTTTTTGCGCACTGCATTTTTCCTATTTTTATTTTTTTATTTTGTTCTTTTTTGTACTAAAATTTTTAATTTAAAATTCCAACAAAAATATAAGTTTTGTATGAATAACTGAAGTACACATGGGAATTGATTTCATTAATTTCGTTGCAGCAATTAACACCTTAAAAATTAATATGCCAAAATTGGCCCCAAAGTACACCACCTTCCCTTACTTACGTGAGCAATTCTTTGTGATAATGTTACTGTGAATGACCGAAATTAATGGCAGTTCACTTCCGGTGAATGCTGACAATCACATAACTGCTTTGGTAAATGTTCGAAATATATACTAGGTCTAATTAAGCATCATTACCCCATATACATTTGCTCGGTATGCCCTACACTGATGTTTTTTTAAAGCTCAGTGCCACTGCCCGGTGTAGTGTGTCTACCTCTACAAAAATACAATTTCAATTCACTCGTATATCAGACTTGTTGACTCGATTCTCTGTTGGGATACCTTTTCATAGATGATGGTTGACATTGTCGTTTACTACTATCCCGCCTTTGGTGACCCGGACGTGATGTAACAAGCCTGCCTTGACAGAAACTCCCACTTTGATTTGAACACGCCCACTCCGATGGATTGTCCACATTGAACAGTTGACTTGCTACTTGTGTCTGCGACCTTATCCACCTCCTCGTGCAGTTGCTACTCAGTCTCAATCAAACACAACGTCGGCCTTCATGCACTCGACTGCTAATGGCAACACAGGAGCAACCACCACCGTGAACTTAATACAGCTCTCACGATCAGAAGAAGTACGGTTGATCTTAATACAGCTCTCCCGGCTTCTCACAAAGCAGCAATGAATCAACTAGTGGTATCCGTTCATCGAATTCTATCACAGATATAATTCTGGTGGGGGAGTCTCATATACCTCTGCACACAGGTTTGTAGGGTTAACGTACTAGATTCGCGGCTTCTAAGACAGTTCCTATTGCAAGATTTAAAAAAAAAAAAAAAAAAAAAAAAAGAAAGAAAGCTAGAAGCATGAATTCAGAACAATATATTATTTTTCGCAACATAAATTTGGCAATGCCGGTGGAGTAACCATAACAAACGTCAGCTCTAGTTTTGTTATCTGAAAGGTGTTATTTATTATTGTCTTTATAAATTTTCACTATGTCTGGGGAATCAATAAAAAATAATGTTTCGAAACCCCGAAAAGTAGCTCTTATAACAGGCATAACAGGGCAGGTATGATCGCCTAAAGTTTTTATCTTGATCATTTTGTTAAATTGGAATTATGGGTTTTAATAGATGGGCTGTTATGAAGATAAAATATTAGGGAAAGAAAACTGAGCTAGTCTTATTTTCTTATGTTTAATTTTGATTCTGAATATGTTTTTTTGTTCGTTTCTTTGGAAAAAAAATTAAAGACAATCTGTTTAACATATATAGGTTTCAGATAAAAAGATTCAATGTGCAATTTTTTTTTAGTTTGTTTGTATGTATATATGGAAGGTGATATCGTACCAAATCAATCAATGGTTAATTTGGGGTCTTCGTTATTAATGATTAAGTTTTAGATTTTTGCACTATTTATTCCTTAAGGGTGGCCACAGAACAGAGATTAAAAAATCAGGGAGTTGAATTACAATTTCTAAGTCCAGTCCGGGAAAATGAGCAAATTTGAGTTTGAAGTACTTAGTAGTTCATTGTTTTTCATAAAAAAATTAGTCTTGTAACATTTTTTTTTTAAAAAAAATGTAAAAACCAATAATACATTTCATGTCAAAAATCAGAGAAATGAGATAAAATCAATCTGGAAAAAAGTTGTCAAAAGTGAGAGAAAAATTGGAATTTTTTAGGAGTGTTTGTTACCACCATATTCCAAGTTATATAGCTTTCATACTTTAGAAATTCAAAAGTTTTTACATTTTCAAAATTTTTAAACAGCTGTAATTTTAGGTCTATTGAATTGTTTATTACAGAGAACTATTAGAGAATAAAAATCCTTAAAATAAAAGCTTTCACAATTGTTTTGATTTTTTTCTCCAAAGGATGGTTCTTATCTGGCAGAATTTTTAATCGACAAAGGTTACGAAGTACATGGGATTATTAGGAGATCAAGCTCTTTTAATACTGGACGCATTCAGCATTTATATGGAAATCCTTTGACACATAGAGAAGGCTGTGAGTACTTCTTTTCTTTTCTTTTTGGTATTTTTATATGTTTAATGCTGTTTTTCATTTCTTTCAGTAAAGTGAAGCAAACAGTGAAGTTTCTGAAAATTATATAAATTTTAGATGCCAAATATACTATGTATGCTGCATAATATACTATGTAAATTGTTAATCAAATAAATGCATGTTTAGTCTTATTTAATGATGTTTATTTATAGTATTTTTAGTGTAATTTTTAGTAGTTGTGTTATAATTAATGCTCTTCAGTCTTGTCTATTAATCCCTTTTCAATGAATAGAAACATTTGTTAATTAAACCATTTTGCATTGTAACACAATCACACCATTTTGGGCCCTATGGAAATGTCTTCAGGTTTTTCTTTTCAAGTAAACCCAATTCTAGGATTTTTTAAAAGATTTTCTCATTGGTCACCTTCAGTTTTTGTTAAAAAGTGGCACCCATTTAAAAACTGGTATCAAAAGTAAAATCTTCCATGAAAACAATTTAAAAATTGCTGCATTAGTAAATGTTATAATTTGATTAATAAAAAACTAATTTATATTACTTTAAAACCAAGGATACAAGTTTTTCCTACAGTTGAAAGAACCAAGAAAAAATATCAAAATTCCACTTAGAAAAAAAAGAGGGTTTTTGGAAATCAAATGAAAAAAATGTGGAAAGCTCATTTTCAAAATGAAATAAAGCAATTTTTTAAACTGTTTATAATTGTGATTTAATTTAAATAATTAAATTAATTTCCAAGTTATTTATTATACCATTATTTAATAAGCAAAAATTGAAAGAAAGAAAAACTCCCAATTAAAGCAGCATCAAACTACAAATCAACTCCCCTTGGAAAAAGGCCCAACTCAACCATGGATGGTTTTATTCTAACTGTTCCACATTTCATATCTTTAATATCAATCATAACTTGAAAATATTGCAGTTTTTCTATTTTGATGACTATATAAATCCCTAAAATTCCCTATGTGTAAAATTTTAGTGCATTATGCAACAGTTATCATGAAATTTATATTATTTGGTAACATCTACTGGATTTTTTCTTATATGACAGTTATGTATTAGATGTATAAACTTGATTAAAACTTGTAAGGAAGCTAATTATCAATAACTTTTAAATTATAATTCATTATTTGTATGTCAAATAATTTGCTTTTACTAAACATGTTTAAATTTTATTCTTGTAGTTTGAAATTTATTTAAATACAATTACTTTTAAAACTTATTAAATATGTAGTTAATGTTTATACACAATGAAATTTAATTAATGTAGTTAATGTTTATACACAATGAAATTTTATTACAATTCTCAAGGGTGTCGAGGGTTGATAAAATTATTGTGATTTTAGTCATTGATTAGTTCATAGTATTTAAATAATAAATTTAACCATTTTAGTTAATAACATTTAATATTTTAACCATAATATTTTTTTAATAGTATTATGTATTACTAATATATTTTATTTGAGCTGTGAAAAAAAAAACTTTTTATTTTACTATTTTTTTAAAAATCATGATTTTTGTCAACCGTGTTAACTAAATGAATTTTTAAAGCCCTTTATTCAAAATAAATAAGCATCATATATTTATCTTCCAGCCATGCATTTGCACTATGGTGATCTAACTGACAGTTCCTGTTTAGTTAAACTAATTAGTCAAGTCATGCCTACAGAAATCTATAATTTAGGTGCCCAGAGTCACGTTAAGGTAAGAATTCTTATTCTGCATTTATGACTAGTTTCACAATTGGCCAAATTTTTTAATTAAATTGATTTTAAGCTTTTTCATGTGTCTGATATTTCATTAAATGAAATTATAAATATTAGATCTGGAGTAGTATATCTAAATTAATATTTTAGAAATTTAATCAACTGTCATATTCTTCAGATTTTGGGTGTAATTTTCAAGTTAAGAATAAGGTAATCAATCAACTTAACTTTTTCACTCCGGAAGGCTGTTTTCCAACACAAAAAACTAAAAGCAGTTTTGACAGAATAAAAAATAATTCACTTCATTTTTTAAAAAAGTGCTTTATTGTGTATAAAAATATAAAATGAATCATTGTTAGGTTTTCATCTAGGAGAAAAAATTTGACTAAAGGGGTAATTTGTAAATTGTTGATCATAATATTTGTATGGAAACGCTAAAAATTGCAATGAAATTTTCATGATAGAAAATAATACCAGAAATTGCTTTGTTAAATGTCTATTTATTCCTAATATTTCTACATTATTTTCTTGTTTTACTTTATTATGATTTTATTCTTTTTCATCATAATTTTTATATGTAAGCCTTAACAATTCGTTGGACTGTAAATGTACACTTTTAGAAAACGATACAAAAAAATTTTAAGTGTGTAAATAATAGATCTGTTTTTTTTCCTTTCTTTTTTCTTGTGCAAAATAGTTTCACATGTTTTTGAATTAATTTTTGTTCATTTCTACATTATTTTCTTGTTTTACTTTATTCTCTTGTTTTATTTTATTATGATTTTATTCTCTTTCATCATAATTTTTATATAAGCGTTAACAATTGGCTGGGCTGTAAATGTACACATGCAGAAAACAAAACGAAAAAACTTTAAGTGTGTAAATAATAGATGTGGTTTTTTTTATTTTCTTTTTCTTCTTTTTATAAATTTTTTTTTTATGATTTGACTTGATAGGTAGTTTTAGACTTTTTTTTTTCATACCTGTTTACTGCAACTGCACTGTATATCTAACCAAAGGAAATTATTTTTCAGATATCTTTTGACTTGAGTGAGTATACAGCGAATGTGGATGCATTAGGAACTCTCCGAATGCTGGATGCAATTCGTACTTGTAAACTGGAAAAAGATGTCAAGTTCTACCAGGCATCCACCAGTGAGATGTACGGCAAAGTTCAAGAAGTACCTCAAACAGAGACAACACCTTTCTACCCTAGATCACCCTATGGTATGAAGCGTTTATTGTTTTTCGCCATTTTTGTCCAGACCAAAAAAGATGTAGTTTTGAATAGTGCTCAGCATCAGTGGAAGTTTGATATCATGATATGTCGTCAAAACGTAATTGTATTTTGCTATATACAATAGAGAGCTGTAGTGACTCAGGGGATCCTCCGCACCAGGCTCCCACTGACCACAATGCTGACACAAAATATACTCAGTGGTAGACGTTATGCTGATAAATGTATGATCATAGAAACTCACTTAATATCACAACATAAACTTAAAATAGCAAATTTACTTTGAGATCTGATCGATTAATAAATAAAGGCTGGACCGCGTTACTTACCGACTCACCCCTGGGATAACTACGTCACTTACTTAAAATATTTCAATGCAACACTTATTTTATACCGACAATACTAGAGGCTAGAGCAATGGTGGCTCCGGGGATAGAGTGTTCGAATCTCAGCGATAGCTGGTTGATAGGAATTCCGTATACAGTTTGCACGACCACAGTGCTGACGTGAAACAACCTATAGTGATAGGTGGATTGTAGGTTAGAGTCTCTTTGCCTCCAGGCTAACCATGGGAGGTTTTTGTTGTTTTCCTCTCCATGCAATGCAAATGCGGGTTTGTTCCATCAAAAAGAAAAAGTTATTGAATATATTTATTTCATGCAATATCACAAAAAATTCTCAGCACTTTTATAATATATTTAAAGTTTGTCCCCTTTGAGCGCTAATCCCTGCTTTTTTGCAACATTAATGGTGGTAGATTTCTGTATTTATCTGCATATTGTTTTTATTAGTGTTAATTTTTGTCTTCAATTTTATTTTCAGGTGTAGCTAAGTTGTATGCTTACTGGATTGTTGTAAATTACAGGGAAGCATATAATATGTTTGCTGTTAACGGCATACTATTCAATCATGAGAGCCCAAGAAGAGGTATAAGTCACATTCACTTTTAGTTCAAAGTTGATCTTTTTCAATTTTTATCTGTATATATATTTTTTAAGACTGATTTTTTAGGAAAGGCTGCCAGCTTTGAGTTTTTGTTTTTAAATGGGTGTGGGTAAATTCTCTGATTTTTCTAAGTAGATTGCATGTTGAGAAGACACATTTAAATTTTTTTTTGTTGTTGATGCAATTAAGAAAAACTATTATTTAACACTCATGAATTGGTGACTAAAGATGAAGCCCAGTGAAAGTTACCTTTTTTTTGAAGTTCAACCATTGTATTTCTAAATTCTTATTTATTTTAGGCTTTGCCTGTTAATTTTGGTTTACTAGAAACAGACTCCAGATTTTAGTAATGAAAATAAATCTTAAAATTATATTGAGCTACTTTTTTATGAATACAATGAGTTTTATAAATAATGCATGGAAAAACATAATTTTTTTTTGTATTCAACTATTTCTTTTTATGTTGTTATTTCATTTAATGAATATCTAGAATAAGAAATGTGTATTTTCAGAAAATTCATTTAATTTTGATATGTTTTATTTCATTTAAAAAATAAAAATTTGTAATAAAGTAAATTTTCGAAAATATGACATTTACATAAAGTTTTTCATATAATTTTACGTTAATTTATGTATTATGTTATTCTGTGATAAAAAAAGTAGACAATGAAAATTTGGTATAACGTGCAAAATAAATAAATTAAAGCTTAACTTATAGCTATTTTTGATCTTATTATCAGATTGTCGCATATTAAGATACATTTTTAATGATGCTTGCTGCTTAACTTAAATATAGACATTAATTTATACATAGGATATTTAAGTTTTTCTTTGAAACGATTCAAATCATTCAATTACTAAATTTAAAATTAGAATTTTAAGAAATTTATTGTAGCAAAAGGCTTATTTTAGGGTTATACAATTAAAAATTGAATTTTAATTGTATCAACCTAACTTTTACCAACCATTAGATTTCTGACTGCTCTAATGTTGACACAATTAATCTACATGCATTAGTTTATTGTTATAAACGTGCATAATGATTAATGATACATAATAAATGACATATATATATACAATACAGAACCCTTCATCCGGAAATCAGAAAACCGGAAAACCAAAAAACCGAAACGAAATTCGATAAATTTTCTCGCCATTTTTAAAAAAAAAGTTTTTTTTCCTCATAAGTTTTTACGATTTTTCTTTGTTTTTTTTAAAGATGTTTACCTTACCATCATTTTGGAAATAATCATTAGTGTATTACTTTATAGTTTTTTCTTATTTTTAAGATTATTTCCAAATTTTTTTTTTTTAGTTGGGTTTAACAATAAAAAAAACGGCTTTTCGTAGCGATTCAGAAAACCGGAAAAATCAGTTATCCGGAATAGCGATGGTCCCGACCGCTCCGGATAATCGGTTCCCTACTGTATATATATATATATATATATATATATATATATATATTTGTGTGTGTGTGTATGTGAAATATACCTGTGAACATAGTGATAATGAAGTTCCATTTCATGTTTTCAGGGGAAACGTTTGTGACAAGAAAAATAACTCGGAGTGTGGCTAAGATATTCTTACAGCAGCAAGATTATTTTGAGTTGGGTAATTTGGACTCACTCAGGGATTGGGGTCATGCTAGAGACTACATTGAAGTGAGTCTTTCTTAAACTATTTTTTTGGTTCATCTCTTTTACTTTAAAAGAATATTCTTCTTCTTCTATTGGCATGACAGCTCTTTGTGGACCAGAACCTTCCGTAGAACCTTCCTTCATTCTGCTTGTTTCTTTGCGATTGTTCTCCAGTTATTAATTCTTAAGATTTACGATAAGATTAAGTAGATTAAGATAAGAGCCATTTCATCTTAGGCCTACCTCTATCTGTAGTTCCTATTGGTTTGCAATTGTAGATCTTAAATGTCAAGGAAGAAGAGTCCATTCGACAAATGTGACCTGCAAGCTTTAAGCCACTTATTTTGATGTATTTGTTGATATCAGCTTCCTTGAATAGCCTATATTTAGCTCAAAATTATGTTGTAAAAAATATTAGTTTAAGATTATATCTTCAGTTGTTGGGATTATCTTCTGATGAGTACGTTAACCCACAAAACTCAGGTAGAAATAAATCAGCTAAACTCTATAAGCTGATTTAAGTAAACTTTTGTGAAAGGAATATTTCTCTCCTCTTACACTTTGGATTTTTTCTTTCCATAAATCTATACATTCAAATCTCCATATCACACTCTAAAGAGGATATTATAATTTAATACAGTGCCGACAGCCTATTAAAATCATACCTGTCTTGCAAGTATTTGATTTTTTTACTTTAATTTCCCTAAGAAGTGTAATCTACACCTGTAACCTTTATTTATTTTTTATCAAAGAGCGACAGTACAAAATTTGTTATTTATACGCTTTCAAAACATGAAGAAATAAAAAATTCTAATTAACTGGGGACGAAAAACTAAGGGTTTTCTTTTCTTTTAAACATATGCCCTACCAAAATTTTATTTTACAAATCTGTGATAATCATTTCATAAAGTGATGTTTTTTTTGCATATTTTGACATTCTAATGAATTTTTTTTTTTTACAGATTTGATTTTAAAAATCAGCTGATTTTATAATCCAGTGATTTTATTAGTGGTAGTCACTGTATGAAATATTTTTAAGAATTAAAAGTCAAAATAGACATTTTAAAAGATGTATTACCTATATTACTTCAATCAATGCCCATATCCATATGATTCTTTGTTTGATGGAACATTTTGCCATCTGTCTCTTCTCATACATTTATGGATGCTATAACTTTTTTTTAATATTTCTGATCTTATCAAATAAGTACATACTGTAATATTATTGTCTTCAGTAACTGTCTGACCTTATTGAGATGAGTTTTAAGTTTTGTTGGGGACTGATCATGTGATTGCTGGATAGTACTTCCTCATAATTATCAGTTTCTTTTGGATTCATCATTTTAGCAAGTTCTTTCAAATCTTATGGAGATTTATTTATCCACACTTATCTTATATGCTTACTTTTTAAGGCATGGGTAATTCAAGTAACTTCATTTCAACTGTAGCAATTCTTTTTAACATGGCTTCAAGAAATTCTACATAAAATTCTACATTAATCAAGAAATTCTACATAAAATTCTACATTAATCAAGAAATTCTTCTTAATAATAATTAATTAATTAGTAATAATTAATATAAAAATTCAATTAAGTCAGAGGTTTTCAATTTTTCAGACTATGGAACCCTAAATTATGGACATTCTTTCAACGGAACCCAGACTTTATAGCTGAAGTATATAAAGACAAGTGTGCATGTATTGACCTACAAAAAATTGTTTTATTTTGAAAATATTAAAAAAGAAATACAGCGTTTTTTCATTCATGATAAAATCATTAATAATCTTAAATTATTTTTTACATCTGACAGATGAATTCACAGTCCTGGGAGCTAAATCTAATCTTATTTTGAATTTTTTTTTTGTGTAAACAAAAGCTGAAAATGAATGAAATAAGTCAAAACATGGTTTTTGTTAAAATAAAAAGAACTGCAATAAACTTTGAAAATGGCTAGTAGGGAAACACATTTTTTCATTAACAGTCTAGTTATTTCATTTTGGTTTCAAAAGCGCAATGGGAAGTACTAATGCAATATTTTATAAGTGTGTATCTTTTTCATAGTTTATTCAGTACATTGTTATTTGAAAAATTATATTTTTTCCTAAAAAATGCGCTATTTCTTTTTACTAGCATTTTTCTTTAAATAATATCGTAACGGCAACCAAAATATTCGGTAAATGATGTATTATTGAGGGGATCTAAACATAATTACAGGCTTAAAAATATTAAAAAAGAAACTGTTTAAAGAAAGTTATAACTCATGGAACTTTTTTAACCCTTCTACGGAAACTTTAGGTTCCATGGAACAGCATTTGGGAACCGCTGCTCTAAGTTTCATGGAACACCATTTTGGGAACTGTTGCTTTGAGCATTATACTTTAAGCCTTCTTTTAGCAATCAAAAATATTTCATGATATTAAGGGTCACTGAGAAACGCATTTGTCTAAAAGGGATTTTTCGAATGCATAGGGAATTCATATTCTTTTGATATCGAACAATTTGTGTTATTGTGGATTTTGAGACCTGACTGTATTTAATATTTCAGGGTATGTGGATGATGTTACAACAAGACCAACCTGAAGACTTTGTAATAGCCACTGGTGAAGCGCATAGTGTGAGGGAATTTGTGGAGGTAGCCTTTAAACATGTAGGAAAAGAAATTGTGTGAGTCTATTTTATCCACATCTTAATAATGCGATTAGTATCTCAAACAAAATAAAGTAATTTCTCTTTCTTTTTTTCTTTAAAGATGGGAAGGTAAAGGCCTTGAAGAAGTGGGAAAAGAAAAAGAAAGTGGCGTCGTGCGTGTTCGAGTGAATGCTAGATACTTTAGACCTACTGAAGTGGTAAGAAAATAATGATAGTATCCCTTCGAAGAGTTTGCATTGAATTCTTAATAAAAAAAATTTTTCAGTTATTTTATTCTCATATTTGTGCCTAATGTTTTTGTAAATGAGCTATGCATCTTCTTATATACATTTTAATGCAAACTTCTGATTGCAAAATAAAGTAAAAGCTTGATTTTGCAAGAAGTTTGCTATTACAGCAAATTTTCCAATGAAAATGCTGATATTGATGATGAAAAATTTTAATATTTAATGTTACTAACCTTTCCCTATTGCGCTAAAAATTTTTTAGGAAATATTTTACTGCTGTTCATATGAGCAATATTATGTGAAGAAAGTTTAAATGGAAGGCATTTTTATTTATGGCATCAATATTGAGAAGCAAAAAGCATAATTTTCTTCTTATAATTTTTATATGGCATTGCGTGGGCGTCTACCAGCTAAGTTATCTTCTTAACAAAAGAAAAGGTCTTTTGCTATTTTTAGAAAGCTTACCACACACTTCAAAAGAATGTGTCCTTTGTTAACAAACTACTCCCTTATTTGCCTTCTTTACAACTTACTACGAGGGTTGTTTAAGTAAGGGATGTTTTGTTGTACACAAAGGCCGTAGCCCGACATTCTTTGGGACCAACTGTGTAGGTACAGCTGTGTAGGTAAACTATGTGGTCACTTCTGTGTCATTGAAATGTTTAAATTTAACAAATTGCCCTCCACCCACTGGATATAGTCAGTAATGTGTTTTTAGTCGTCAAAAAAACCTGTCTGCTGCATATACTGCACTGGCAGATTTGTGCAGTAGCAAAATTCCCTGCTACTCTATGACAATGACTCTATGAAATACTACTCTATGACAATGACTCTATGAAATACTACTCTATGACAATGACTTTCTCTGGAGCTCAGATCCCATCTTTATTGGCCTCTTTTGATAGGGAAGTTTTGGACCTCCCCTCCCTACAGAACAGACCTTGCGCTAAGTGATTTAATCTTTTCCAATATTTCAAACAACATTTTGGCAGCAATCCCCACAACGATAACAAATACGTGAGATCTTTTTTTTTAATGGAGTAGGCAGCAAATTTGTATGAAGAGGGTATTCTAAATCTAGTTGTAAGGCATTATAAGTATTTAAAAAATACGTA
Organism: Parasteatoda tepidariorum; assembly: GCF_982258835.1. Lineage (NCBI taxonomy): Eukaryota > Metazoa > Arthropoda > Arachnida > Araneae > Theridiidae > Parasteatoda > Parasteatoda tepidariorum. Next base: position 8,576,498 of record NC_141758.1, on the reverse strand, counting down.
ACAACTAATGCTGAAAAAAAGAGAAATGTATGTACAATCTGAAAATAAATTTGCTTCTTAAAAATTTTCTTTTGTTTGGTTTTATTTTTAAATGGCTCTTACTTAAAAAGCAACTTTCGTATTAAAGCTAACATTTGCTGTTATCAATGACAAAAAAGATATTGCACTTTATCTCATTTTTTCTCTGTCAAAAGCTTGTTACCGTTTTGGAAATCTAATGTTCTAACATGCCTCTAATGGGCAATGCTTTTTTTAATAAAATACAAAGCTCTGTAATTCAGTCTATAGTCTGTTGGCAAAAGTAGTATACTCTAGATGTGTATTTTAAATCAAAACAGTTGCTCAAAATGAAGGAAATAAGAGGTATACATGACTGCTTCATTCCTTAGTTTATTTATTGCTATTTTAGCATTAAATAGTGTATTTGCCCATGAGAACAAGCTCTCTATGGCAACATTTTCCTGTGTTTTTATCATTTTTTGTTACAACAGACTTTTACTGCCTGAATTTAAATTTATAAATTTTAAATGTGAAAGTCAAACACAGTTTTTGAAAAATATATTTTCAAGATTTCAGATTTTTAATTTATCCTTATTTTTTTATGTCTAAAAAGTATGATTTAAAACGTAACATTAAGTCACAAAATAAACGAAAAAGGATATAATGCATTCTATCATTTTAATGAAATAATAGAAAAGAAAAATGAAAAAGACAAAATAAATTATGATATAATTAAATTAATTCATAAGTTTATAATAAATTTAATGATAACCTTCGAGTTTTTTAATGTAATTTTTCTATATTTTCAGAAATTTTCACAAAAATAAAACAATGCTTAATTTTGCTGAAATTTAGAGTAATGAGATTTGGTTATTTCTTAGGTTTTGATGCTCAATGCCTTGAATTAATTTTATACAAATATTTTTTCTGAATTTTCTTTTATATCAAAATATCTTTCTCACTTTTACATTTTTGTGTACAGTTTCTTGCAATTATCTATTCTTTTTGAATCTAAATATGCGTGACTCTTTTTTTTTTCTAGCTATTTTTTACATTGTCATGAATTTTTTTTCTGGTATTCTCTCATATATTAGTGTGTGTATCAATTTTTGTGTATTAATTATATGATTTGTAAAATTTTCAGCTGAATATCATTCTCAAAATTATTCTCGTGATTTTATAACAATAATGACTTTAATGTTATAAAATCACGAGAATAATTTTTTGCGATAGAACTAAATTTCGATTAAATATTTTTAAAAAAAATATATAAAACTTTTTTAAAGAAATTTAACATTGATATATATATTTTTTCCCGTTAGGATTACTTGTTAGGAGATGCCTCAAAAGCAAAGCAGAAAATTGGATGGAAGCCTAGGATAAGTTTTGAGGTAATTTAATTTCTTTTATTCAAGTAAAAATACCAATTGTCGCTGTAAGCAGATTTAGTAGGGGAGAGTTTGTTAGAGATATTAGTCGGGGAGAGTTTATTAGAGATATTAGTTAGGGAGAGATTATTAGAGATATTAGTTAGGGAGAGTTTATAAGAGATATTAGTAAGGGAGAGTTTGTTAGATATATTAGTAGGGGAGAGGACTGGTTTGGTGGATAAAAATGGAACTCCTCTTTTTTTGACACATGAAACTAATAACTCTATGTTCTATAGAGATGAATGAAATATAGTATAGGTTATTTGCTGGTCAATGCCAATATTTTCAAAAATGTAAATAGAAAAATTAGGATTTTCTCTCCACCAAATTATAAATTTTTTTTTTTGCTTCTCAATTGTTTTAAAATTTATTTTGGATGAGTTCAATATCTGATTAAGCCTCTTTTTAGCTATTGTTTAGTATTCAAGATCGCGACACTCAAATACTCTATCTGGGGAGAAGACTGGTTGCTTTTCTTGACCCTCCCCCTTTCCCCTCCTCTTCTCAGTTGTATAGGAATGGTCCACAATATTTTCCCCTTTCTTATTATTTAATTGTCAAAAATATTTTTTTTAAATTTCCACAACACTTTGTTTCAGAACTATGTTTAATGTAGTTTTCAAGTTCCATATAGTTTCCTAACTTAAAAGTTTTTAATCTATTTGAAAATCAAGACAGAATCTAGAGTACTTTCTTCCCCTATGAGTCTCCACATGCTAATGGAGAAAGCTAGTAAAGTGTTGCCATAAGTAGAGATTTATGCTCTACGCCACCTGCAGCCCATTTCGATTGCCAATTTTACATCACGTTTAATTTATGTGAAGTCCTTTTTTTCTGTTAGATGGTGCCGTTGGATAAAAATGTAAAATTATACTTAAATTATATGGATTACTCTTTATTTTGTCTTCACAGTGAATTGATTTCAAAGTAAGGTAAAATGTTAGTTTGAATAATACTTTTTATTCATTTTTACTAAGATTTTAAATATGAAAATAAAGTAAGATTGTTGCTGGAATAGTTGTACGTAGTGGAAAATGCTGAGCAAGCATTATGAAAAACTCATTAAGAACTTTTATTAAGCAGGAAAAAAAAAATATAAGTTAAACATCACATAACTTTTTAAAAAGAAAACATAATCCACATAAATGTATTCTACTCTCTACAACATAACACAGATATAGTCGCTCCATACATTCATATATATAAATCTAATCTGGATCTGTCTTATATATGCAAGCATATATTTAATATATTTAATATCCAATATAATGAGCGTGAAAGAAAACATAGTAAATTCACTTACAATTAATCTGTAAATTAATCTTCACTTAATTTTTGAATGTTCGAAATAAACCTGAAAAATAAAGGAATACCAAGTTTTGAAACGAAAGAAAAGACACCTTTTATCCCCTTCTGAATCAATTTAATCTTTCTCCCTCATCCAGTGGTTTGTCGAACTTTCTGACTAGCAATACTTACTTTTTCCTTGAAATTGGTAGTCTGGCAATTATTGCTAGATACCTTGTAGAGACTCTTCCAGAAATAGAATAATGAGCATGGACACTGTGATAAAATGATTATTTCTGATTGTTTTTTTAAAAATTTTTTGTAATGTTTATTTTACTTGTCTGGATGCTCTAAATATTCCGGTGTGACTACACTGAGAAACCACAATTATATAAAGTACCTTTTCTTGCTACTGGAAATCCCAGAATCAATAAATGAATGGAAATACGAAATAAGTGTTCAATAGGTCGACAGTGCATCAATAATTTAAATATAAACCACTGATATGAATCACATTTTACTTGCTCTGTTTTTTTTAAATAAAATCAGTTATATTTTTTATCTTGTATTTTATTTTCAGCAACTGGTTCATGAAATGTTGGATTCAGATATAGAGTTGATGAAAAAGAATCCAGCTGCATGATCAAAAGTATTCTCTTTTTTTTCTAAAAGGTTGTGTTTAGTGGTGCTTTTCAACATTCCGGTGCCTTGAAATACATATGTAAAAAGACATGAGGTTGTCCTCCAAATATATATAAAACTTCATATAGTGCCATGCACCTATGCATAAATGGGTCTATATTTGTCATTGTTAAATTTTGAAGGAAAAAAAAAGTTTGAATTGAAAAGTCATTATTAATTTTTAACATTTTCATTATAAAGAGACTAAAATATGAATCACAGCAAGGCATTCCCTAATCTCAACCCTAAATATGTATTTTTTGAAAACTTGTCGAAAGTGAACTCAAAGTATTATCTGTGTCTCGGGTTGTAAATTATTATTTAATCGAGAGAAATGGTGATACTGCTGGGACTTATTGAATCACTAGTGAAGAGGACAGGAAGAAAAACCAAAACTACTTTGATTTCCAGGTGATACTTTAATAATAAATCTAGTGTTTTTAACAATCACCTTTTAATATTTGTTTCTACAGATGAAGATACAAACAGGTTTTGATGTTTTCAATCCTTCCTTCCTCATGAGTGATTTTTAGATTTTGATATAATTTTTATTTATTTGTCATTTAAATTATAATTTTAAGCTCTGAATGCATATATTTTTGACTTGATTTTTGACAAAGCTTCTAAAAATATCTATTTAGGGTGGTCATTACAGAGCACCCTGTGTTGGTTGTTTGATCCAATAGATCTAAGTCTAAAAAATTTTTTGAGCTCAGTGTTTTCTTTTAATCACCTATATTTGAGTTTTTAAAAAAATATAATATCTATTATTTTTATGCAAGATTATAAATATGCATATTGGTGGAAAAATGTATCACATTTTGTATGCGCATTACCTGGTATTGCTCCATTTAGGAGATATGCAGACACAATTGAATTTCATTTGTCACGACTAATTCTGATAATGGAGCTTTTTTTCTACTTATTTTTTGTATAAATTTCACAAAGTTGTGTGTAAAACTATTCATGTTTTTTTTTTTATTTTTATGTATTGTCAATTCAACATCTGCAATTTTGTGAATCTTTAGAGTAGAAGTTTTTTTATTTTTGTTCTGGCAAATTTTTTTATTTGTTTCCATATTAACTAATGAAATTTCTACATTAACTGACGGAATATCAATATTTCATGAAATTAGTAAACTATTTCTACTGTAGTGTCTCAACTAACAGAAAATACAATGCGTAGTATGCGAGTTCAATAAATTCATTTCAAAACTTGAACAAACCTTTTTAAATGAATTATATAGTGTCAATGGAAAAGAAATAGTCTCAAATTTGGAAAAATCTGTGAAAAACAAATGTAATAAATCGTGCTCGACCCGAGTCTCGGAGTACGGCTCAAGACATTTTTAATAATATCTGCTCTGACCTCTGTTTTGTTAAAATGTGATGTTACCCTATAAGACTTTTATGATTCTGAAATATCACGTCGAAACGTTTCTGCATGGAATCGATTGTATAATTTGTTATGTATTATAATTTTATTACTGAACTTAAATTATTATTAATGTTTGCTAATTTATTGCTTTCATGTTTTCTTTTCTCGCTTTATTGGTTGTTTCTATTAATGGTTTACCTCTTTTAGAGCTTCAAATTTTATTTATTTAGAGTGATTCTGCAAATAAGGTTAAGTTTGTTGGAATTATTTTTGAAAATTTTATTTTATGTGGCCAGTTGAAAGGAAAGTTGTTCTATTTGAAACTGTAAAAAGAAAATATACTGAAAGGAGGGCATCCATTGAACAAATATCGTAAATTAAATCGTAAAATTTCAAGAACAAATATCGTAAAATTTTTTAAGAACAAATTACTTCTTTTTGATGCATCTCTATCTTTTTAAAACACTTTTAAGCAATGTGAGACAGAAAAAGAAAAAGAATTAAATAGTAGTTAATAATAAAAGATGATGACTAGAGCTTTGAGTGAATCATTTATCTTCATTTTTCATGATATGCATTATTATACTAATGAGCTATTTGTTAGACCTTTGTTTGTTAATTAAATGTGGTTTATTCCATTGTATTTGATAATATTTATTTCTCAATGCAGTCATTCTTGTATCTGTGTCACTATTGATAATTCCCTTCTCTCAAAGCTTTTATTTCAAACACTGCTCTAATGATGGCAGTGGCGTAGCGAGCTTAACTCGCGCCCGGGGCACAATACCTTTTTAGCGCCCCCCTATTCGAAAACCATATAGTATTATATGTAAAATATACTCCCGAATTATTAAATAAATAATGTAAAATAAATAAAGTCATGTAGGCTCAAGCTAGACTTTAAATTTGAGACAAAAAATGCAGTTGAGAAAACAAGACTAGATTCTGAACTGTATATGATCATCTAGAATTAGTTCAAAAGATACCTATTATTTATTTTACATATTTATAAAGAAATATTTTAAAAACACGCAGTAATAAAATAATAAAAAAGTAAATATTTATTATCGCTAAAGGGATACATATATTTGATGATAATATGATTATAATACATTAATAAAACTAATTACTATGTATAAATTTTCCTTGCTTTTGATGAAGCAAATTTATCAATAATATCATCAAAGTTGATAATTACTAATTTGTTTCTTTCCACACTTAATGTTAGGTCACTTAAACGTTCTTGTTCCTTCGTAGATCGTAGATATGTCAAAATTAATTTTAATTTGTTGAATGAGCGCTCGCAGCTAGCAGTTGATACTGAGATAGTCAGAAGTATTTGAAGTGCCACTCTCAAATTTGGAAAAACATCTTCTCCATACGAGATTATAAAAGTACGGAGTTTTAGGTTCAATTTCTTTTCTACTGCGGAGTAACATTTTACAGTCACATATTTCGATAAAAAGTTCTATTCCATTGAAATCTGGATTATAAAATTCGCCCAAATTTTTGCAATTTTTTTTCAAGGTCGTTATCAACATTACCCTCGTTTAATAAATTTTCAATGTCTAGTAGAAATCCAAATTTGAAATTAAGGTGACTTAATCGTGTAGGTACATATTTCTTGTTGCAGGCGATCAAGAACACTTTTCGTAAGGTGAGAAATTTCACTTTCTGTGGAAAAAACAACATCTTTAGCCAATTCTCCGAGCATTTTGCGGCGTCTTCTTACACGTATTGTAGTATCAATATCCTCTTTTTCACAAAGAGACTTCGCTTTTTCTATTGCCTCTTCACAGAGCTTGTCTCGAATTTCGGGTAGTTCAGTCGCTAATGATTCAAGATCATTGAACCCTTCTCTAAAATTCATTCTAGGATCTTGTAATCTGAGCTGCACACGATCAATCCTCCTTAAGATTTCATATTAGAAATGAACTAAAGTTATGAAACTAAAAGTTAGTATATTTTGAAACAGAATTGTAGCTTCACTTCTGGTGTCCCTTGTAGTGGTAGTGTCCTCTGCTAATTTTTCAAATAGTATTCTCTAGCCCATTGATGATAACGCTAACAGCTTGTATTTTGCAGTTTTCGTTAAAGCATTTTTTAATAATTCCCATTGTAACGTTGAACGTGAGAAAAACAGATGTATGTTTTCTGTGGTTTGCAGTTTGTTAAGGAAATTTTATCGGAATTAATTATTCTATAATTGTATTTTTGATCGAGGCTGCATCTTTAGCATGTATTTCAATAACCCCCCCCCCAAAAAAAAAAAGATTTTTTGAAGGAAAGTTTTTTATTGATAAAATCAACATCTACATACCTAACGACTTGGGACATTTGTTCTCGATGAGAGATATCAGGAGTTGAATCAAACTAAAGTCCATAATATTTATTTCTTTTGATATCGTTTGTTAGTTGATTTCGAACTGTAGATGCCAGAAGATGAATGAATTCATTTTGGATCTGTGTTGACAAAAATATGAGACAGTTTTTGGAGTTTCTGTGGCATGTTAAAGATGATTTGCTAGTAGCGGATCAAACTGAGCTACAAGTTTAAGTAAAGATAATAGGTTTCCAACTTTTGTACCAACTTGAAGTGCTAGTTTTTTAACATGACTTCATTATTTGTTTCATTACTTACAAAGAATGCCTTGAATGCGCGAAATAACTTAAACGTTAATATTTCGAGTATTTCCCTAATTTGTTGCAGACTTCCACAACCTGTCGTGAGTATCAAAGATACGTACAGTCATGGAAAAAAGTATCCGGAAGGTAACAAATAAGGAATCATTTATTTTTTTAATATAGATATTTCTCAGGCACACAACAAATACGGCGTTTGCGTCCTTTCCTAGAAACGGCAAAACGCTGTACAGTCGGACCTCTATTTAACGAAGTCGCTAAATCCCGAAAAAAAGTTCGTTATATGGAAAATTCGTTAAATAGAAAATCATCTTTTGAAATACTTACACAACGTAGAATAGGTTTTAAATTCACGGATACTAGAAATAATTAAAATTGCAATTGATACACCTTTATCTTGTAAATTATTATCAATTAATTATTTTATAAATCTTACCCATAAAAGAAATCTGCAATGAAAGTAAGAATAGAACAAAACATTATCCAGTGTGTTATACTATCATGCTACATATATTTTCCCCTGAATAAAAATGCTAAATTTTTATATATTAAAATTATTGCTTCATTTATTATAAATGTAATTTCAAACATACATTTTCACATGCATTCTTAATTTTAATTACTATTGATAAAGTCTGTTAATTTTGTCTGAGTTTTTTGTTTGTAAAAGTGTTTTTTCTCATAATAGGTCTCGCATTTTTGTAATGCACCAAAAATTCCTTCAGGCGTATTCTCCTCAAACTGCAATCCACGTCGAATTGTTTCAAATGATTTTAACATTTCATCATATGAAGGTTTGCTAATTTCTTCATCATTTCCGTCTTCATCTTCTTCGTCTTCCTCACAATTTATAGCTGTATTGTTTTTATTTTTCACAAAGTCCAAAATATCTGATTCAGTTAATGTTTCGGTGGTTTCAGCTTCAGAATCAATAGAAAGAAAATCATTTATCCATACATCATCATTAATTTCGTGGTTTTCTCTTAGCTGTACCCACATTTTTTTAAGTTCCTCTAAAGGAATATCATCCTCGTCCTCACTTTCCAAATTCTCAGCGTTGACAAAGAATCCAGCTTTAGCAAAACTGTTACGAATGGTGCGATCTGTAACATCAGAGTTCCATGCTTTGGAAATTTCTGTTATGCTTTCTCGCAAATTGATCTTTGGCATTGATTGCTTATTTTCAAGCGCAGCGATAACTTTTCGTACCATTCTTTTGCGGTAGTGCAGTTTAAAGTTTTGAATCACCCCTTGATCCATTGGTTGTAGCTTCGATGTAGTGTTTGGAGGCAAGTAAAAAACTGTTATGTTTTTCAGTTTTTTGTTGATATCCTTCGGGTGGGCAGGGCAATTGTCGAAAATTAGAGCAATTTTGCGATGCTCTGCAATCATAAGTTTGTCCAACTTTTGAATCCATTTTTCGCAAATGTCTGCCGTCATCCATGATTTTTTGTTGAATTCATAATCAACCTCCAAAGATTTTGTGCCCTTAAAACATCTTGGAGTTTTGCTTTTTCCTATAATTAAGGGTTTTAGTTTTTGATTGCCAGTCATATTTGCCCCCAGCATGATAGTTATTCTTGCTTTGCTGTGTTTTCCTCCAAAGCATTTTTCATTTTTAAATGTTAGGGTCTTTTGAGGCAAACATTGAAAAAATAAAGCCGTCTCATCAGCATTAAAAATGTTTTCTGGCTTATAATCTTTTAAAATTTTATTAAGAGTCTCTGCAATCCAACTTTCACAGTCCTTATCACTGACGTCATTACTTTCACCAGACATAACTTTTCCTACAATTCCTTGTTTTCTTTTAAACTTGTCAAGCCATCCACTACTTCCTCGAAATTCATCGTGTCCCAATGCCTTTGCAAATTGCATTGCTTTCTCGGTTATTAAAGGTCCAGAGATCGGAACGTTTTTATCTCGCATTGTGTGTATCCACTTCAAAACTGCCTCATTCACATCTTCATAGACACATGTTTTCAAACGTTTTGAACAAGGATTTGGTAAATCATTGTTTTCAATCTTATCACGGTTTCTTATTATCGTTGATAAGCTGCTTGAAGGAATACCAAATTTTGACGCAATATCTTTTTTTTTTTACACCTCTATCCACTTCTTGAAGAATTAAATTTTTTTCTTTAATAGTCAGGCACTTTCGCTTCGACATTTTGCAGCCGCAAGAAAAGCAACAAGCAGCACTCGCTGATCAGCAATCTAAAAACAGGAGGCGATTTCGAGAACGGAGCTCTACTGAGTGAACATTGAAAGTTTTTCTAGAAAGGAAGTGAACAGTGGGGGTGGGGATAATAGGACATGTCAATAAGGGACCAGGGACCACACACTTTGATGACCCATTCATTTTATCTTCTCTGCTCATTTTCTATTCAAGGAATTTGACCCTTTCCCCCCTTTTCTAGTGACGTTGCATTTCCTGTATGAAATGCAAACAAAAAGGGAAAGGAATTTTACTTCTTTCTCTAAAAATTAAGGGGATGCGAAAATCAGTTCAAGGTCATTTCCCCCATGAAATGCGTTAACAAGTTAATAATTTTCTCAAATATTTTGGGAAATGCGGAAAGTAGATCTCAAAAAAAAAATTCGTTAAATAGAAAATTCACTTCGCTATTTAGAAGTTATTTAACGAAGAAATTTCCAAAATGTTCTTGGTTCCACGAAAAAATTCGCAAAATAGAGAAATTCGTAAAATGGAAGTTCGTTAAATAGAAGTCCGACTGTATTTGTAGTGTGTCTCCTTTCGATCCTTTAGTTGTTATTTTCCGGCTACTTTTTTCCGTGTACATATAAGTACATTAGAGTGTTATTGTTATCGTTTTAACAAGCGTAAGCTACATTGCGTTTATGGAAATAAAAATAAACATTGTTCTGAAAGAAAGAATGTTTGTACTTTGTAAACTTCAAATATTTTTTATAACATATTGTTTCATCAGACAAATCAAGAAAGGAGATAATTTCTGTAACCACACAGCGTTGATGCCATAAGCAAGTGCTTGTCGGACACAGATCGAGTCAGCCCTACCAGTAGACAAGACGTGCCATTTCTATTATGAATATATTATTACACTTTGAATTAGACTATTAGTGTTCCTTTTTATTTATGAATTAACATTTATTATATTACACTGGCACTAAAATTAAAATATATTTTCCAGAAACCAATTATAATAAAAATAAAAACTATCCATCAATTTTTTGTTTTGCGGACCATTTGGAGCCCCTTTGTGAGTAGCGCCCGGGGCATGAAGACCCCCCTTGCCCACCCCTCACTACGCCACTGAATGATGGTTTAATATAACTTGATTTTTGTTTTCCTCTTCACAAATTTCAACTGTCGAAAATTCCTCAGTCTATTAAGACAACAGTTAGCGACAATGCATCTTTTTCAAACAGAAAGTTTGAAAGAAATTTTAAAAGATAATTTCTGTATAAAAATAACTTCGTTGTATTTTTGGTACCTTTGGCCCTTATTATTTTTTGATCAAAATTGCAGAGCTTTATTTTGTGATTTTTTGTAATATATATATATATATATATATATATATATATATATATATATACACACACACATGCACACATACTTGCAGGGATGCCAAGTGCTCCGGACGTGCCAAAACAACTGAAAAAACGGTAAATAACTACAGAGTGAATTTTACAAATATTTGACTATTTTTGCTTGCTTTTTAAAAGGTATAGCATGAAATAAGTACTATAAAGTGGCGAATTATATAAGCCTACGAATTATTTAGAAATAGTGGTGGATAAAAATCTTCTAAGTTGAATTTATTAAACCAAGAAACACAATTGGTAAACTACCACTTTAAACTATATATTTGCTGTCCGGAGCAAGTTGGCATCTCTGTACTTGTATGGAAAATTTTAGCCTTTCAATCAAATGTGTTGACTTTCATTGTAAATTTAAACAACGTGACTGCTAAAATTCATATTTTATCCAGTAGTTTTACTGCAACCAGTTATCAAATACATTGTCACCCTGTACTTTTAATACTTAGTTTTAACAAAATGTTGTTTTGCTACATTCAAGTCATTCTTTCTGCTTTATTTATAATATGTACAAGTCCGATAATCGAAATTTGCTAATGATAAAAAATATTTTGTCTGGGCAGCTTCTAGCAAAATAATATGTGATTACGTATTTCCATTTCTCATTATTGATAACCTAAGGCTATTCGGTGTTTCGTGTTTCAGGCTGACTGAACACTACTCTCTGCAGACACACCTTCTGCCTATATTTTGTGTGAAGAACTTGTTGCCATGAATATTATTTTATACTTTTTTTTCCAGTTTTAGTAACGAACTTGATAATTAGTTTGAAATTTTAAAAGACTGAATTAACTGGTCTCCCAAGCAAAACACAGCAAACCCTATAATTCCCCCTCCTGTTTTTCCTTTGTTAATTTTTTAAATTGTTTGTCATTTTTGAGATGACACAGAAATAACTCTGAAAATATTTTGTTGATCACAAGCTGTTGTAGATATTTTAAGACTTAAGTTTTATTTTAACCACATTTACACTGTAAATTTTTAAATGACTTGTTTAAAAAATTATGATTTATATATTTTTTTAAAGAATAATCTTTTAATGCAGTTTATTTACATTGTATAATAAGTAATTTAGATAACAGGTACATGAATTCTGTTTGTTCTGTCGTAATTTATTTACGTGTCATTTGATTTTTGAGCGAAAGTGTTGAAGAAAGGGTATACATATGACGTTTAGTACATAGTTTTTATTGAAGCCCATGGGGCCGGATAGCCTGGTTGGCGAGGCACTGGATTCGCGTTCGTAAGAACGGGAGCTCAAATTCTGCTGACCGCAGATTCCCCGTGTAGTAAATGGTGACTGGTACACATCAAATCTGTCAAATCATGAAATCCTCCATGTTCCAATGATAAATTAAGGAAGGGTACTGAATTGGAGATGGATCATTATCCGGTTCAGGTCAAAATTATGATCTGTGGAATGGAAATAAATGAATTATTCGCTATGAATGGCACCACTGGAAAACAAGAACAATCGCACTCCTTGCCTGCAACAACAACAACATTGATGCACATTCACGAATATTATAATACACAATCAACTCTTTAAATATTCACAACTTTTTTATTTAAGGATTTGAAATTTTATCCATGACGCAGGGCATTATTTATTGTTCATTTAATTTTTATATTCTGTTTGATTTATGTTATTTTTTTGAAGAATAAAATATTTAGTATGATTTGTTTTTTGTTTATTTTTTTAAAATGACAGTTCAAAATTGCACGACATATTTTTTTTTTGCCAATTAAATCTGCAGGAACTTTGGTAATGATTGCATTGAATGTTCATTATTAAAGTTCTTGTATAAAATAAGTGAAAGGAAGAACAAAACTGTAAACATTACTTGGAGTAAATTATTAATTGAGCGAAGAAAAAAAAACATTTAATCATTATTGCAGTTAGGAAAAACGTAAAAGGGTTTTAATTCTTCATAAACTTAAAAGAAAGAACATCTTAGATCAGGGGCTGTCCAAATAAAATACAGTTTACTCTCGATATCTCGAACTTCGATAACACGGAAACCTGGTTATGTCAAAAAAATATTTTTCCCCTTGTCATTATCCATATAATCACCTAATGTTAATTTGAATTGCTATGTTAAAAGTTTCTTATCAAAACCTTGTTATGTCGATTTTTTTTTTCGATATAGAAAATGAATTATTTCGGAAAAATCACAATGTCACTTTATTGTACACCAAATCTTTTCTATTTAATGCTTAATTATTTTTGTTTTATTTTTAAAAATAAAATTATCATTGTTGTATTCAGACTAATTGTCAACTATAATTACATACATATTTAATAGTAGTCATTCTTATGTTTCATAACTCTACTTTTTAGATTAATATTTTAGAACATTATTAGCTCTGAACTTATCTCGAAAACTCGCTATCTCGAAATTTCTTTAGCGTCCCTTCAACTTTGAGATATCAAGAGTATACTGTATAATTTTTTTTTCCTTCCATATTTTTGACTTCTATCCTTCTTTTGTTGCAAAAAATTACGCTTGATCATACTTCACATGCCAAAAATTAGTTTTTAACATTTTTTTTTACATATTGCTGGATGTTTCTATGGTGTATTTCATCATTTTTGGGTCATAAAACAAAATTCGCAAGACTCAAAATATTCACATGCCATCGGACTATTTATATCGAATTTCTTATAATTTTTCATTAGAATTTAGACCATTTTTACATAGAAAATCGCTTTGTGAAGGCATACAAACAGAAAAACAAACTTAAAAATATTGTTTTTTAAGTCAAAAAATAATACTAAATTTCTATTGGACGCAGGAGGTTGTAAAATAGTATTGATGATTTGTATAAAAACAGTGAATTCATTCCCAGTGAATAATTTATTCGTCAACAGTTATTTAACAGGTGTACATTTTGTTGACTCTTTCGATGTCGTTCCTGGTCATTCTCTGCTTGTTGTAAGGATCAGACAATTTCTGTCCATTTCTGGCCACCATGGTGTCCTGACCGTTCATGGAGAAGGACTTGTTTCCGTAGATCATGATAGAGTTGTAATCGAAAGAGTTGTACAAGACGTTTTGGTGTGGGGCGAGCTTGTTAAAGTTGAATCGCATGTCTGTAAAAAAGTAGACATTGAATTAAATAAAGGTTATTTCGTTTTTTTTTGATAATGAAAGGAGATTCTTATATAATAAATTAATATTTCATTGAATCATATATTGTCTATTCGTGTCCAATGCTTTTTTGCCATCTTTTTGACAGTAGCATGAATCCAACCTCGTAAAACTTTTATTTTTTGCCAAGAAACGGGTCCAAATGATTTTCGACATTAATCCTTCCACTCGGCAACGACGCTATATATATATATATATATATATATATATATATATATATATATATATATATATATATATATATATATATATATATATATATATATATATATATATATGCGTCATTCTCACAAAAACAGTCATTTTCATGTCCCCAGTATATTTTATGTTTGTTTTACAACTTATGAAAAAAAAATTTCAGGGAAAGTGTCTTTCAGAATGCAGGCTAACAAAAGAATAGAAGTAAAATTATCAATTTTTATTTTTTATTTATTTTAGGTAATTAAAATGTACCAATATGTCATTCCCTCACTTGTCCCCACTGTTGATTTAAAAAAAGAAAAAATTGTTTCTGAAATAAAAAATAAAAAAATTACGAATTCGTGCTTTTTATTTCAGAATATTGAAATATAGAATTCAGAAAATCAATTTTAAATTTAATTTCTGATAAAAATATTGCCACAGCACTATTTTAAATTTTGTCCCTAGTGTTTCGCATCATTCCCTCACAACAACGTTCTTATCACCTGCAATCTTCTTAGAATAAAAATATTTTAATAAAAACTTAGCAGTTAACAACTGACATCATAGAACGAAATTGCGGTATGTTTCCATCTTCAACTTAAAGAAGCTTTGCTGTGGAATAAATTTGAATGAATCAAACCAGGTAAATTTTTTTACATTTGTCATTCCCTCATGTCGTTTTATAAAGCAAAATAAAATACAACTTCATCGAGAAAGAG
Organism: Parasteatoda tepidariorum; assembly: GCF_982258835.1. Classification (NCBI taxonomy): domain Eukaryota; kingdom Metazoa; phylum Arthropoda; class Arachnida; order Araneae; family Theridiidae; genus Parasteatoda; species Parasteatoda tepidariorum. Next base: position 8,561,446 of record NC_141758.1, on the reverse strand, counting down.
GATAATTATCTGTTGCTTTCTTGTATGAATATAATTGCATGTGATTGATTTCAGAAATCAATTAGGCCTAACTGTTATTTTTAAATTTTATTAAATTCGTCATTCCCTTACTATCATTCCCTCACTAATGTATAAAATGAGGGAATGATGCTAAAGTGAGGGAATGATTCAAAATTATATTATTAATTTTTTTCTCTTTTGGTTCTTGGGTTTTTCTTTTTTTAATAAAAATAGGTTATATAATTAAATTAATTGGTTTTTAGTGAAGCACTATGCTTGCAAGTAGGAACGAATTTTAAAATTTTAGCAAAGACTCACAGAGAAAAGAAGTTATTTCATAGACTTTTAAGTGGAAAAATTTTGAAAAAGTACAGATCATTGTGCTTTTCAAAGTGATTTCTGAAATATAGAAAACATAAAGAATCGGCAAAATCAAAATTAAATAAAAATAACATAACTTATGAATCTTCAGAAAGCTTTGTTGCTTTTTTTGAATCTGAGGATGCATCCAGATTGTGCTCAGGTAAAAAGGAATGCGTCACAAGAAAAAAGATAAAGAGGCAAAAGAGAGTGCTTCTTGTTACACTAAGAAATCTACATATAAAATATTTATGTGAAAACCCAAATCGTCGAATCAGTTATCCTACTTTTTGTCGAATGCGTCCATTTTGGGTAAAACAACCAACAATTAACGATAGAGATACATGTAAGTGTATAGTACATGATGGAAATGATTATCTCAAAGCTTTATGAGATTAATATTACTGAATATAAATTATCAAAATGTTTAATAAAAGCAATAACTTGTGATTCCAGCTGTGAAAATTGTTTGTTCAGAAAATGTCCTAATTGTAAAGATAAAATGCTAATTTATAAAGAGTTTAATGATAAGGAAGTAATCAAGTACAAAAAGTGGGTATGAGAAAAAAATAAATATATTGCTAAAAATCAAGAAAAGATTTCTAATAAACCAATTAACATAGAATATAAAGTTAGTACATCCAATTTAATTAAAGAGCTAGAGGGCAACTGAACAAAATATATGGTCCATATTGCAAATATAGCTCATCAGTATAAAACTATGAATGAACTGAAAAAACAATTATCAACAGATTCAATAGTAATACACATTGATTTTAGCGAAAATTATAATTGCAATCATAGTGAAGAGATTCAGTCAGTGCATTTTGGAAGTGGTAGGCAACAGGAGCTTATTACGAAAAAGAAGGTGATAATGTAGTTTCCAACTCTTTTGCTACAATAAGTCCCTCACTTCGACATGATGCAACAGCAATATGGGCACATCTCAAACCAATTTCTAAGTGGATTTTGAGTACAAATGAAGTGAAACATGTTCATGTGCTGAATGATGGGCCATCAGCCCAATATAGAAACAGAAAAATGTTTCATCTGATATCCCAACATATAAAACAGCTTACTCCTGGTATTCTAAACTTTACTTGGAACTATAATGAAACCGGACATGGAAGAGGAGATCCCGACGGAATTGGAGCTGTTATGAAAAGAACAGCAGATCGGAAAGTGGCAGAAGGAAAAGATGTGCATAATTACAAAACACTTGTTTCTGTATTAAAATAAAATTGCTTAGTAACTTTATTTGAAGTTACAAATGAAGACATATAAAATGTGATAAATTAATTGAGGGAGAAATCAAACCACTCACTGGTACTATGAAAGTTCATCAAGTTGCATACAGTTCAAGGAATAACATATTAAATTTTTGCTCTCTTTCGTGTTTGGCATGTGATGCATCAATTTTGTGTGAACATTATAATTTGGGAACTGCATATGAGTATGAGTCTAAAATCTTTGTTCCATTATGCTCTAGCAAAAACCAAAATACAGAGGAATACAAAACGGGAGATTGGGTGCTAGTTGAGTATGAAAACATTTTATACCCCGGAGAAAAAAGATCTTACATTAAAAAAATTTAACAATTGATGTAATGGTTCCCACAAATGTAGAAAAATACAAATGGCCCTATCCAAAAGACATACACAGCTACACAAAAACAGACATCACCCATTCCATATGACAATCGTGCCAGCCAATTTTATTTCCCAAACTTGTAAAAACTATTAAATATATAAAACTAAACTATAGTAAATATTAGATATACTTAGTATGTTATCATTTTCAAATTTGAGGTAGCTGTAACTTAGAGAAAAACATGTATTAAAATAAAATATAATTCCCTCACAATTAGTGTCATTCCCTCACTTTTTAAATAGTGAAATTAATTAATTTATTTAAATATTAAGTATAATTTAAAGGATATATATTTTCTTTATAATGCCATTACATATTTCTATTAATATAAAAAGTTTCAGAATTTTTATCAAAGAATGCATGGTCGAAAACAACACGCAAAACCGCTAGCGGGCGTCAAAGTTTCTGTTCTTATATGAGGCAAAAACACACAAAGAACGATTAAATTAAGTTATAAAAGCAAATTTAATGGCATGTGATTACAATAAGTGTTCAAAACGGTGGCCGGCAGCTGCTATGCACGCAGTACAACGGCGAAGAAAAAATAGGCGAATATTCTGAAACACACCAGGCATATCACGAACTTTCCCTGCAGCAGCCGAAAGCTTGGCGACAAGTAACGCAGCGCAGTAACTCGGAACAGGAATGGAGCATTCACGTTTGCATGAAACAACTTTCCAAATGCCCCAGCACCTTTGCTTTATATATATATATATATATATATATATATATATATATATATATATATATATATATATATATATATATATATATATATATATATATATATATATATATATATATATATATATATATATATATATATATATATTAAAAGTTATGCTGGTGGTTATAACAGTTCACATCTCCATTCCAAAAGGGAGGGGGTGTGGACAAGATTCCGGATGGTACCGGCAGATGTTTATTGGAGCACGTTATTCAGCAAGAGACATGCGAAAACCATCAGTCTAGCATTAAATACTACAGAGATTGGTGTAATTAGGTTCCAGTCTTACATACCTTTGTAACTCTACACATTATGGAAAATCATTTAATGCTTCCTAATACGGAAGTGAAAGAGGGACAAGATTCTAAAAATAACTCCCCCTTTGAAATACAAATCTAATTATTATTCACTGGTATGTTTTCAGCCTTGAATTCCCAAAATAGAATATCTCTACGCTTACTCTTTAACAAAGACATTTTATGAAACCGAAAGAGTTTTAATTCTTTTATTAATACAAAAGTATTTATACTTTTTGTATTATATATATATATATATATATATATATATATATATATATATATGCTTCTTTTTAATTATTTACAGTGAACTGCTAAGTGGATTGTAAAATAAGTTTTACACAGGTTATTTCAATAATCTAAAATTGGGTATACTATAGCCTACGTCACAGGTTGTGTTATTCCTATTAAATTTAACCCATGAACGGCATTTTCTGCGAGCCTAACTTCAAGCCACAAATAAACAAACGAAGTGTTTGATCGTTTAAATAGCTGCTCGCCAGATTTTATTGCATTATAAAGAAAAGTAATTGATATTCGATTTTTGATTAATAATTGATTTATGCGGATAGTGGCATTTATGTGGATAGTGGCATAGAATTTAGCATTGTGTCATGGTAAATGTTATTCCTACTAAGTGGAAGTAGTTGTGTTTTTTTTATATTATACCCAATTATGAAAATTTTATGATGATGGATGACATCACGATGAATAGAAAAATATCAAAATAATTTGTTTAAAAAATATCATCAAGCATTTTAGTGTTCAAAAATTCTGTGCAGAACAGCAATGTGTTCTCTTTGCTATAATTAGTTAGTAATCTGAAGTAAGCGAAGATAGCTCCTTCGAGATACTAATATTTTATTAAACATATTTACATTTATATACAAGTTGGTTTAAATTATAAGAAGCAGCATCACAGCAGGTGATGAGAGAAATACTGACAGGCTGTCATGTGCGTGCTGGTATTTATACAATTCTAAGAATATGACGTCAGAACTCTTATTTCAGTTCACTTCAAAAATAAGTAAAAACACAATTGATTAAAGACAAACAGATAACAATATGAAATAAACTTGATTTTACGATGAGCGGCGAACCCATCACCACAAATCCTTTTCTCAATGATTGCTAAATCAATAATTGTTCATAACATATAATGAACTCAGAGTATTGGTTTTAATGGAAAACAAACGAAATTACTAATTTTTATGTGTACTCGATTTTTAAAATAAATTTTTTTTACCATTCTCCATAAAGTCCTAACGGCTCCGGGCTGTAGCGCACACGTTGGGAAAGATCTAAATAATTTTACTGAGATCAAACACCATTTTTTTTTAAAATCTATGCAATGTAACTTTTAACAAACCGTCGGAGTTGTGTAAATATTTGTGACTCCAACTCCACAGACCTAAACTGAAAGTTTTAATGAAGTTTAAAAATGAATTTGCGTTTGAAAATGAGGAATTAGTACTGATATTACCTTCTTGTTGCTGAGGGCTCAGTTGAATAACATCAGCCAAAGCAACGGCCAACAAGGGGGCAGGCAGAATAATGTAAAAGGGGGTGCAACCCTCTAACAAACTATCCCCCCACAAAAAAAAATTACAGATATTCTGTTATTACATTTTGTTTTGTTATTACATATACTTTCATCTGTTAATTTTTTTCACGATACATTTCTCAGGCAATCAAAATTGGCCTAACTCTTCCAGCTGCTACATGCACTATTGAACGCACTTTAAGTACAATGCGACGCATCAAAACATGGAATCGGTCTACAATGTCTCACCAGAAATTAAGTAGTTTGTGCATCCTCAATGCGCATAAGAAAAGAATCAAAGATGACTCAGAATTCATTGAAAAAGTTATAAACAGATTTGGACAGCAAACAAGACGATTACAATTCTTGTTTGATTAAGCAATTTTTTAACTGTTATGTATCAATAATTACTTAATTATTTGTTTTTGAATAAAAATATTTTTAATAAAAAAATTTCATAACAAAATTGTTTTTCTGTATCTCTTTAATTGTTTAAAAAAAGCCAGGGGGTGCAAGCGCACCTCCTTGCACCCCCCTGCCGGCGCCCTTGTTGGCCAACAATCCAGCAAGAAACAGTCCAGTCTTCATAATTATCGAAGGGAATGAAACGGAAACGACGATAAACTTGCATGGTTTACGCGTCCTCCTTATAAATGCATTCCTTATCAAAATCATTGTTGAAATGCCGTGAGAGAAAAACTGCTTGATTAAAAGACTTCACGATCGAATGATCAAAACAGGATATAAAAATAAACTTTTAGAAATTTTAATCAAACTGAACAACATTTTGTAACATTAAATAATCTTTTAATACACATTTAATCTGTGCTGATAGATTTTTCCATGAATTTCTGTTATCCAAGGTCTACTATGCTTCAGGATATTTTTCCTTCTCTGTTTTACACCTCTCCTTAATTGTTAAATAATTTGATATAATGAATCAACATTTTACATTTAAAATTTTACTGAATTTATACGCCTTTTTTTTTTTAAATGTACGCGAAACACGAAATGAAACGTCAACATTATGTTTTAGATAAATAACAAATGTTTATGACGCCGGAAAAACGAAAAAAATCTTAATATTTTTACAATACACTGCCATCCTTTTGCTAAATTTATCCGATTTTTTAATTATGTAAAAACAATATTGTGTCGTAAATATATTACAGATCAATTTTCGCCATCATTAGCTAATTGGAAAAAATCCGACTTTTTGCAGAACATCCTTTTTCTGAATTATTCGACTTTTTTTTTAACACTCCTAAAACGTCTAAATTGTGTTACAGAAAAGTTTATAAATATCAACGTTTAAGGTTAGTTAAAAAAAACCTGCTTCAGACAAACTGTAATCATTTCAGTGCATTTATGAGACTTCTTTTTTTGTTGCTGACGTATGCCATTTAGGCAGAGGGGGGGTGCGATTGTTCTTGTTTTCCAGTGGCACCATCTATGGCCAAGAATTCGACTTCTGCCACACCCATACGTGACACACGTTTATAGGGCGGACCCATTCATACATCCATTCATTCTTCCACCGATTGTAATTTTGACCTGAATCAGAGAACGATCAATCTGCGATTCAGTATGCCCAGAGGTATTGATTTGTTATGAAAACATGGAGGACTTTGAGACTCGGCAGATTTAACGTGCATCAGTCACCATTTGCTAGCTTGGAGTATCCGGCCGGCAGGGATCGAACCCATGACCTACCAGCTATCCCGGCAAACTTCCCTTTTTTTCCTGAACAGTTGACCCGATTTCGTTGAACAGCTGACCCGATTTTCGGGTATGCTTTTACTTTCGAACCCGGTTCACGTCATTGGAGCGCTCTGTCCCCTGAGCCACCATGTCTCTATCCGTTTCTCTATTATCGGTATAAAAAAAGTGTTGCATTGAGATAATTTAAGTAAGTAACGTGGTTATTCGGCAGGTAACGCTGTCCACCCTTTATTTATTAATCGATCGCGTTGTAATTTGCTATTTTAAGTTTATGTTCTGATATTAAGTGAGTTTCTGTGATCATACATTTATCAGCATAAATTTCAAAATTAAATTTATTTTAAAAATTCCTCTATGTTATCACTAATAAAAAAAATCTAAAAAAAAAAAAATGTTTTTTTGATCACTTATCATGAATTATTTTTTATAAGAAGTGTGTTTTGAACAGTATAAATAAAAAAAGATTCGAAAGTTCGGCCTTATTTTTAATTTTGTTATTTCTTTTAGCAAAAATCCAAAATTATGATTTGTTGTTTATTATCTGATAATAGAAATAAATTCGATTTTTTATTTATTTATTTTTGTGTTATCTTTAAATTTCAATTGATTCTTACCTTATAAGGCGCTTTTATAATTTCTTCTCTTATTCCTTTTTCCTTTTGTGAGTTGGGAATGCATCAGTATTTCTAGATAAGAAGCTTTCTATCAGAACTTTGATTGGTTTTCAGGAATAGAGATACTTTTGTGAGAGGATTTTACGAAATTAAAAAAGGAAAGAAAATTTTTCATGACGGTATTTTCTCAACAGATTGAAATTTCATATCATTCGAAATAAAAGATTTTTTCACAGCAATTTTATGGTTGATTACGTAGCATTGCACTTTTTGAACAATCGTTTTATTGAAAGACTTAGAAAAGTATTTGAGATTTTTTTTTCTCGAAACTTTTCATTTTTTTCCCCCTTAACTTTCTGGTCATAACTTTTGTTTTAGTAGTTGGAAGGTATGGCCAGAGGAACACGATCAAAGTTCTATTTGTCATTTATGTTCTTCATTTAAGTTAAATTACAAAAATTTTCCTTAAGTTCCTTGATTTCAAAAGACCTGAAAGGTTCACAGAGTGGGAGAGTCAAAATAATAATTTGTTCCCATAAATAAATATTTTTGTTTTTCATAATTTCTATATGTACGAGTCTTTATTCGATTAAGTTACATAAATCTGGGTATTAGTATACTTCCAAAAATAATTATTTTATCTCCAGAAATATAGCTTTTTGACGTTAAATATATTTTTTAGGAGTTAAAGGTTATTATTTATCATTATTATTTATTTTATAATTCGAATAAAAATTAAAGCAATTTCACTCACGAAGTTTCTTAAGAGAAAAAAAGAAATCTTGAAGGACGGGGTTTTGTCCGACGAACCCCTACAAAATAAAAGATGATCATCACTTTAAAGTAATATTCCAAGTCTGTATGTAATTCACGAACAGTCAGTAAAAAAAAAGAGTTCTACAGATTGACCACAATAATTTTATTGAACAAGGACAAGTTCACCTTTTGACTAGTTTCGTTACATGCAGTAGGAAACCTCGAGATAGTCATACCGTTAACCTTACGGTATGCAGACTCTAACTTGTGAGTTATCAACTTATTTTGTTCGGAATATATCGTTATCCTTTTTTATTTTATATTATAACCGTCTTTGAACAGCAAACCCAATTTTCGGGTCTACTCATGTTCATCTGCGTATCCTTGCCATTTTGAACCCAATACAGAACTCCTGGATCAAGTATTGGAATAAATTTGCCTTCGTGGAAGACTTTTTGATGACATATGTGTACATGGAGAAGGAAACCACGAAAACCTCCAAAGGTAAGCCTGACGGCAAGGGGACTCTAACCCATGATCCGTCTACCGCTGAGGATACTTTACGTCAGCACTGTGATCGGTGCAAGCCGGATGTGGAATTCGTATCAAGCAGCCATTGTTAATGGGATTCGAACCCGATTCACCTCATTGGAAGGCGAATGTTCTATCCCCTGAGCCATCACGGCTCAGACTGTTATGCTTGCAAAAGAAAGGCAAAAAAAGATCCCCATCGAATCTATCTTTCTCATCCCCATCTAAAAAGTAAGAACACGCATTGGAAACAAATAAACGAAAACACACTCTAACAATTGGTTTTACACAGTATTTCCTACACAACTTGTGTAACATTTCCTTAGTTGGAATATGATATTTGGACATTCTGCGATTTCTTTCTCAGTAATAAAAGAATGACAAAATTACTATGCTTTCTCAATTTGCTATTTAGCATGGATACTTGAAACATATCCGAATTAAACTTCATTGCATATCGAATATAAATACCGAAAAATAAAATTTATTTTCTATTTAATTAAGTCTCCTTACTATAAGACAGTGTAATCGATGAACAATTATCGGCTATTCCAGGAAAAAGGAATGCCTTTTTTTTGTTTTATCCAGACACTGAAATGGGAAATAAGTTTTTTGTTGTTGTCTGTCGGCAGAATGGATCCTCACTTTTTCATATTTTTGTCCGACTAGTTAAGAGAGCTAGTTTGAAAGCAGGTGCAAATTTTTGAAAGATTGATAGTTTGAAATTCATTTTTAAGGTAAAAAAAACAAAAAGAAAATATGTATATATTTAGAAAATCCAACAATTACAGAGCTGCAATTAAAATTTTAATTTATGCACAGCTGTTACAAAAAATGAAAGATTTTGCAGCGATTGTACGAATTTCGCAGTGATTGCTAGGAATGTGTGAACACACATTCGTTGATCAAAATATAGAAATTTTTTATTATATGAAATATTATTACACGTATATTGTTTAAAAAAAACCCCATGAAATTTTGCGCAGTCAACAGAGAACTGAAATATCAAGCGATGGAGCAGTCACCAGCATAAAAAACAAAAAGACATCTAAAAAAAAAAGTCATCAACCTCAAATAATGGCTACATTTAAGTGTGAATTATTTCCTTTCAGGCATGGCTTTTCAATTACCTTCAATGAACCTTTGAACCGTGTCCTTCTTGGGTGATATTTTTTAGATCATCATTTAATTTAATTCCTGTTGTATCTTAAAAATGATTTGAAATTTACATCGTATGTTTAAATTTTTGGAATAGTCCAATTTTATGCTGCTTACTTTGAATGATATTTGCTCGAATCAAATTTAAATCAATATTTTAATATTTTTTTTTCTTCTTCTTCTTTATTTTTCTTTCGTTCTAATACATAGCATGAAAAAAATGTTACTCATATACAGTTTCGGGAGGCCATAAATAATGCTTAATAAATAGGTATTATAATAGGTACTCAGGCAACTTTCAACAGCTTTTAAGGAACATTTCTTCTTGCGGTTGTGAAACTTTATTTTTTATGTATGACTCTTCGTTTCGTAAATAGTATTTAAAATAATTTTAAAACCACCACATATAAATAATTCAAAAGTTTATAGATAAGCCATTTTGTGCAACTCCTAGTACCTAGCTTATTTTTCAGGCTGCAAGGACTAGACCCAGGAGAAAGACCGCCCAGAGGAAAAGGCAACACCGGACTACAGATTTCCTGCAGATCTTCGGAGATATGCCGGGACTCCTCAAAGACTCCGCGGTTAAACTGCTCCAATCTCTTCTCCCTACCACCAAGAAATGGAGACTGTCCATTCAAGAACAATCACAGAAATTCCTGTGGAATCTCTATTTTTCATTCCATTTAATCAAAGTTTCCCTAGGACATATTGAACAGATGAAGAAGTGCGATGCCCGCTGGAAGGTACTTCATATAACCATATATCAATTCAAGAATATCATATCCTCTTTTTATATATATCCTCTTTAGGTGAAAATTTTAAAATATTATCAAAATTACTCAAAATTCTGAAAGTTCCATTCTGTTAAAAATGTTTTGCTAAAAGTGCAATATTAGACAGCCCTGTTAGGTATCGTAGTTGTCGATAGCTAATGTAGGTACAGTGGGAATAGGGTTTCCGGCCTGCAGAATTGTCAGAGTAAATCAAAGTTTTTCCCGGATGTTCCATTTTTTAGAATTTCATAATGAAAAGAGTATCAGCATACATATAATTCTAAAACAAAATACACAACTATCCAATGAGTGAACGAAGCGAGATCTAATTGCGAGTCAACCTGAACGGAACTGGAAAGCATTAGTATGGGTATCCTAATTTATAATTAATATAATAATGATAACATGCCACGTTTCGTGGGAAAATTTCTTTTAGTGCTAGAAAAGATGATATCTTAATGCATGCACGTGAATCATTCAAAAGTCCAATCCTTATTTATTTTAGTTCTCTCGCAGTGAGGTTTTAAAATGGCAGGTAAAAATAATCAAAATTATGAAAGCTTCAGTTTTTAATTTTCTACAACTCTGTAATTATTTGGAAAATAGCGTAACAGCAGGCAGTCCTGTTAAAATGTAAAGGTGAAAACAAACGTCGTGATACTCTAATAGGAATTTCATTAAGAAAATAATATAGATACCAGTCTTTAACTTTTTAATCCTTGATACTGATCCGATAACTGAAAAAAGTCTGATTATTTGTTACTATATGCACATTCAAAATTTTCTACTTTTAGCTACCAATATAAGTTTAAATTATAATAGCTGCCTGATTTCAAATTAAAATATAGAAAGTAATGTTAACCCTTTGCACTCGAAATCCTTTCAACTGTTTAAAAAAAATTAACGCTACCACTAAAATTTTGAGAGAATTTTTGCAATCTTGCCTTATAAAATCCGAGGATCACTCAATCAAGTGATAACTAAACATTAAGATGAAAAAAATTTCACAATTAGAGTGGTGGATAATTTACAGGTGACAGTGGTGACTGACAGTCACCTCTCGAGTGAAAAGGGTTAATATTGATATTTTGTTTTTTCTGAAAGGTAAATATCAAGAATGAAATACTGTGTTACCAGTCCGTATCTTTTTAAGACAATTACGTGCAATCAGTTGGATATTTTTTTCGAAAAAGTTTATTAAATTCCAGGTTAACTTTCCGGAAAAATTAGCCAACGACAAAAAAAGAAAAAAAAATTCAATTATCTTTTTTTATGACAGAAATTTAATACTCTAAACTAGGGTCCAATTTATTAGTCTAAATATTAAACTATTAGTCTAATTTATTAAACTAAGGTCTAGACCCCAATTTAGTTTCTAAAATTTTTGTGAGATCCTACTAACATTTTTGTGGGATCCTACTAGCATTTTTGTGGGATCCTACTAACATTTTTGTGGGATCCTACTAACATTTTTGTGGGATCCTACCAACCCACGTCTGAGTAAAACTCTCAATATGTACTGTAATATACAATTAAAATTTTCGGTTATTAACTTTCTTATTAAGACATAGAACAATGTGAACATTTTAAATAAGTAACAAACTTAGAAATACAATCCAATGTCTTATCTTCATCTATTTTAAAGTACATTATGTAAATATATTAGGTAATTGTAAAATTATTATAGAAAGTTAAAAGAATATAAAAATTTCAGACGTTTTTAGAGGCTGCAAGTTCTAGATTGTTGTCGTGACCCACGATTTAAGAAGCTTTACTTTCAAGGAGAACACGTAATTTTACTTTTTCCTTAAGTTACAATTCTTATTTTATTTTATTTCATTACGAGTATTAGAAATGCTCTTCGAAAGGAAAGAAAGAAATAACATCGGAACTTTGATTACGTTTGAAAAGACCATCAAAAAGTGGATCATCAAATTGGAACTCTTTTTTGAGGTAGATCTTTTGAGACTCATTTCGTGATTGACTGCACTACAATTCACTTTTTTTAAGGAACTCCATTAAAAGTAGAACATTAGAATGGTGATGTGAATTCCCCGGGAAAAAAATTAATACATCTAAAAAATCTATTTTTAGCTTTTTGTGGTGAGAGTAAATTAATCGAGACAATCACACCTTATTAACAGTTATAACGTGTAAATTCCTAAATAAAAAAAAATTGCTCTTTCCTATAAGAAATAATAAATTTAAATTTTTTCGCTACTATAATTTTTTCAGCGCGGGGATTTTCTGTGTAGCATGGGGTACAGTGCTCAGATAAAAACAATCAAAATAATGAACAGTTTTCTATTCAGTTTACTATTAGAAGAAAGGTATAATTTTTGCATTAAATATGAATAATTTTCAATCGAAGTTGTGGTGATAGTTGCGATTGAAAAATTACACAGATTAAAAAAACAAAAGAATTGAGTTTCTACCACTTCTTACAATTTTAGTCGTCTGCGGCACCCCTGGAATACGTCTTAGCCAACTCCTCCCAGGACTGAAACCCTCCACACGGTTTCTTATAGGTAGTAGTCCGATAAAACCAATATGAAGGTAAAACAGTTTACTAAAGAGCCATTTAATACAAAATCTAGTAGAATTAAGAAAGTGGTAGCAAATATATGTCTAAAAATTTGTTTCATTTATGAATAGGATTGGTTTATCTTATTTACTTGTCAACCACCATAAATTCAATTATCAAATACATGTTAGATTTCCCCTAATTACTTTTAAATAAGAATTTGGGTTCAAGAGCACAACTGATTCACTTTTTAAATAGTCTGCGCAGACTACAATACAAAAAAAAAACGTATGGAAGCTTTTTGATGTAGGAGGTGATGTCTTAACTCAGAGGCACAAAATCTAATCTCCTTATCATCAGAAAACATTACAATAGAAAATTAAACACAACAACAGTAAAATGACCCTTTTCGATGAAGACATCCTAAGAATTTCGAAAGCAAAATATCACTCTCAACTGTTCACTGAAATAGAAATTTCATATATCACATATATTAAAGAAGGTTGAGGCCGTATACCGATCACTTAGACCTTTTTTTAAATAGTGATTCTAAAATGGCTCTCAACACAGAAAAGCACATTCATTTTATGCGTAGATCCAGGGCTAAAGAAAAGATATAGAAGGGCTGGTTCATTCCATACTCAAAGCTGAAGCCACGATTCCTCACCTCCTGACGTCACGCTGCACACAGAACTAGAGGATATGAAAACTTTGGTTGCCTTCAGTAAAAAATGAGTTGCATTTTTCTGATAATAGCTGTCAAACTTTACACTGCTAATTAATTATTTCTGTTAAAAATATAGCATTCATGCATTTTCTTGGTATTCCTTATAGTATTAAAAAAAAAAACATTTTAAAGTTAGAAAAATATCTCAATGGTTGTCGTCATCGTTTTCTTGTCATTTTCTAATTTTAGTTTTTAACTTTTACTGTTAAATAATTAAAACACAACAACACTAACACTTTTATAGTAACATATTTTCCGATAATAATATGTAAAAGTAAAAGTGCCCTTATATTTAAACTTGCTTCTAAATATTTAAAATTAAGGCGTTATAATTAAAACACAAAAATATTTTGAATAATGACATTAAAAAACATCTTATTAAATTGGAAGAAATTCTAAGCATTAATAACTTTTATTTTTGAAGTTTAGGATTTTCTTTTCTTTGACCTTGTAAGTGTTTTCTTCTTTTCTGTTTAAAGTAACGAGAAGGTATGGATTTCAATGGCGAAATTAAAAGTTCTTAAACGTCTAACAGAAAACACGAAACATAATACTCTTATTCATAGGAAGATAAATTCTTCCAGTATATTTAACAATTCATTTAATGTCACCTTCATATATTCTGAAATAAAACATGGAAAATTGCATTTTTTCATTTTGTGTTTTATAATAATTTTTGCCGGTCACTAAAGCGCAAAATGATATTTGACTACCACTGTTAAATTTTTGCAATCAAATGAGAAGAAAATCACCTGAAAATATATTTATTAAAATATAGAAAGCAATGAATGTAGCTTAAAAAAGAGGCTAGTTACGTGCCAAATAATTTATTTTTAAAGCGAAAAGTTGATGTTGCGCCGTCGTGACGTCACTTACTGAAATCAGAAGCTCGGAGCGGAACAAGTTTCAGCAAAGGAGAGACCAAGCCCTTCTATTCATTCTTTAGCCCTGTGTACGAGTACCGTATTTAGCCAGCATCCACGCGTTGACCTGCGTGTACGAGTGCCGTATTTAACCAGCATCCACGCGTTGACCTGCGTGTACGAGTACCGTATTTAGCCAGCATCCACGCGTTGACCTGCGTGTACGAGTGCCGTATTTAACCAGCATCCACGCGTTGACCTGCGTGTACGAGTACCGTATTTAGCCAGCATCCACGCGTTGACCTGCGTGTACGAGTGCCGTATTTAGCCAGCATCCACGCGTTGACCTGCGTGTACGAGTACCGTATTTAGCCAGCATCCACGCGTTGACCTGCGTGTACGAGTGTCGTATTTAGCTGGCTGCAGCGTGATCACCTGTGTGTACAAAATCCGTATTTAGCTGGTATCTACGTGATGACCTGTGTGCACGAGCTCCGTATTTTGCCAGCATCCAGATGAGGAATTAATTATACTTACCCCCAATCTTAAAAGTTCACGATACACTATTTTACTGGACGATAACAACTGGATATTCAACACTGGGCGGCCTGCGTACGAGATTATCCTCGATGAATATCTCCCTCAACAGGTGGATTCGATGAGCCACTTACTAAATGACCATTGATGAACTGGTGCATTGCTGTGCTGAAACAGTGCATCACAGCCACTATCAGTGGATTTTATTGTGATTACTTTAGCATGCGCTTGGGTGGAAATGGAATCGGTGTGTGTCATGTAATTAAGGGATCACTCATTAGGACATCTGCAACAGAGCATGAAACAAAACTTAAGTAGTCACATACAATTCTGTTGCAGGTAACATACAATATCTTACATTGTTCTTCTTTTATAAGGAATTGAAATTGTATACTTCTTCATGAATTCCCCTCTATATATTTCAGAAGTAGTGAATTAAAGTAGAATTTTTAAATTTTGAGTTTTATCAGAAATTTAGAGCAGAAATTAGAAAAAAACAAAGAAACATTATACTTATAAAATATACTTAATATTTTAAATATAAACGTCAAAATTAGCTTAGTTATAATTCAAAATGAGGATAAATGTTCAAACTTTAACGAAAAAACTAAATAAGAGATAGCTTCAAAATAATGATTTATAAGTTGTTTTTTTTTTGGCAAATTTGTAAAAATAGCCAAACTATGTTAGCACTCATCTCCCTGATATAGTATTCACAGGGTACCCGCGGATCTTGAAAATTTTAAAAAAAGGTATCGAAAATAAAACAAATATCGATATTTTAATTTCTGTGTAACCACCATTAAAAATTGTTTCAAATAGAAAGTATATATGCATGAAAATTCCAGTTTTTAAATCACTTAACAATAAAGTAGTATATTATGATAAGAAATATCTGCTAGCATTAACCTCAATTGACTGCCTCTTCTAAAACATTTTTACAAACTAAAACTTTTAAAACTGAACGCGGGATTCCTGAATTTATGAGGAAACTCATTCGGATAATTTAAATGAAAAACCTCATACCGTTCTCAGGGCCGTCTTAATAGCATGTAGAGACCCCGGGCACAGAAATGTTTTGGGCTTCTTTAGAAGCATGTCATATTGTTAAAAATCGAATTAAAAAACTTCCCAAAGCATTTTTAAGATATAGAACAATTTTAAACACATTTTGATAACCCTAAATACTCAATGAACATAAAATAAAGCCCTTTTAAACTATGCATAATTAAAAAAAAATTGATATTATAATCAGTTGCAATCTTCAAATGATAAAATAATTTTTAAAACCATGAAAGCTAGTTAAGTTAAAAAACACAAAGTCATAACCAATCAAGAATCCAATGGTATGAAATATTTTGGCCAAACTTAGTTATTATAACATCTTTCAATGGGCATCATCCATAACTAGTGTAACAGTTGCTGTACCACAGTGCTGGGTAATTTTAAACTCTTTCAATTATTACTTTATGTAACTCATTTTAAATACTAAACAGAGTGGGCGGTGGTCAAGCATATTTAGAGACATTATGACTTTACATAAACCTTGCTCACATTAGTTTTTTTTAACAGGAGTGTATAAATCTTGGAAGGCCTCAAATTGAACAGTAAATGAGAGTAACCTCATTGGAAACTTCATTGGAATGTAGAAAAATAGATGTCGGTTGCCTTTTGAAGTTTTAATTGTGACAAACATTTCAAATTATTGGTGTTAGCATGATAATCAATCACTATTTGTAGAAGGAAAATTATAATTCACACTTTATACAAAAATATATTTATTTTAAAAAAATATATAAGACAATGTTGATTATTCTCAGTTTTTTTTTTTAATGCAATCGATAAAAAGTATGATTTTTAGAGTGCCTGGGCCCCGAAGACGCTACTAACCGTTCTATATAAGAGTTGTACAAAATTCGTATATTCAGCAAAATGTGCTCTCGATGACGGACAGAAAATTTTAATTTTAAAGTAGAGAAGACTCTAAATTGACAATATGCATAATAAAAAGGAAATACATAAAAAAATCGAAATTCTTAACAGAATATTAAAAAAGGATTAAAACGGAAATGTATTTCGACTGTGGCCATGAGACTGACAGATTAGCCTTCTCGACCCTATGTATGCAGTTGTAAGTGCCTTTATTAGGTGGACTTAGTTGCTGAGATAAAACCCTGGTTGTTTAACCGCATTAGGTGAAAGAAGCTAATAAACGATTTTTCTCACAGTTAATAGTTTGATTACCATCTTATTTATGGTTATTTGACCAATTTGCTTGAATATAGTAAAATAACAATTAAATAAATTGTTATTTAATAATTTTTTTCCGAAAAATTACTTACAGTGTAGGATTTTAAGTTACTTTCCCCACCTCTGCTTCTAAATGATTCAAAAGTTCACATGAAACATCATTTAATTCTAATTTTTAGAATGTTGACAAAATCGCCAAAAATAATATCACGCTTTAGTTTTTAATTGCCTACCACTCTATAAAATATTTTGCAAAGTAGTTGGCAGCCCTAGTAGCCAGTCTTGTAACCTTGAATTCTTCAAACCTTTAGAAATAGAAAACTAATTGGTTTTAAATGTTTTACAACCCCTGTTGTTTAAACAACATAGATCTTAAAAATGTCATTTCACTTAGAATGTATTGTGTAAGGTCGTCCCTTGCTAATATCCAGCCTGACTAAAACTTTCGAACCAATTAGCTTTTTCGGAAACCGTAAACGAACATGAAAGATAATCAGGATATTAAATGATCTTCCATTCTCTACATAGTTGGTCATTGATTACAGTTAACTTTTAATCATATAAAATCATTCAACGGTTAAACGACCGCTAATAATTTAGTTAATAATCTTTCTAGGATCCTCTTCTTTTGTAATGTATGAATTATTCATATTTTCTGTTTACATCTTGCACACCTGGGTTTCTCTTTTATTATCATATTCAAGCTTGTTTTAATTTGTTCTAACAACTTTTTTACCTATTGTTACATGTTCGATTCTTGCTTTCTTCAGTCATTTTGAGTTTGACGATAAGATCCTTGTCCTTGGGACCGGAACTACAGTTCGCCCATTTTTGTGCTTTTATTTGTCGTGACTGACAACTACTACGTTTTGTGCAAATTATTTTATAGAGTAGTAGACATTTAAAAACCAAAACTTCAAGAATTTTCGGAAGATTTGCCAACATTTAAAAGCCTTAAAAGGAAAAAGCAGGAGAAAAGTAGCTTTCCATATGAGCTTTCAAATCTTTTATATGCTGTGGTGTGGAAAATAAGTTTAATTAATTAACCATTAACACATTTAAACATAAACTTAGCTACCACTAGAATAAACTTTTACAAAATATCGTAGAAAGTTGGCAGCACTGTTATTTGTTATTCATTCACTTCGTTTAGATAGGTTACTTAATTTTATAAGAAAATTTTTTGTCAAGGAATAATTTTAGGGCAGAATTGTATTAATAAAAAGCTTCACAAATTATTTTCTGCAGAATTTGTTACAAAAACAGTGCATTTTAAAATTAAAAATAAATAAAATAAAGTAATTTAATAAGAAATATTTTTCAATATAGCTTAAAATATTAATACTATGTCATAATAATTTCAATACTATAAATTATTATTATATTTTAATACGATTTTTTTTATTAAAAATAATACTTTAGTTTTATTTTATAATTTTTCCATAATTTTTTTTTCTACAAATCTGTTTGAATATTTTATTCGATGCTGTATTTATTGTGTATTTAAGCACTTTCCTACAAATTCAAAAATTACAGACGTGCCGTACATTCAAACACGTTCAATAAAATTCAAATACATATCTTAGAGAACCAGAAGCTTTTAAAAGAAAATGTTCCTCCTTCGAAGTTATTCCCTGGAGTTTCAACAATAGTATGTTTTCTCTCTTTTATGGGTTACTTTGAAATACATCCACTGAATGAATGTAGGACGTCAAATATATGATTCAGTTTCATATGCAAAAGGAATTTTAAAACGTTTTATAAGAATATCGGAATAGAACTTCTCTTTTTTTTCTACTACCGTATTTAAATGGACTGTATTTTGTTTGCAATAGAATGTTTTGTAAATTTTGTTTGAGAAAATGTTGTGAAGGGAGCAAATATGAATCAATTAAAATTTAATTGAATAAACATTTTGCATTTTATTTTTACAAGGATGCATTGTGAAAAGAAAATAATTTCATAATATACTTCATATATGTTTTTTTGTTGATAGCATAGGGTTTTCAATAGCCATTGATTTTAAGTATGATTACACAGTTGATAATTATTTGTAACATTCATTAATTATCAAAGTGTTTGCATGCTTTCTAAAATTTGAGATTCCTGGAAAATGTTTGTTTCAAAAGTAGTGAATTAAAGAAGAATTTTTAAATAAATGAAATTTTGAGTTTTGTCGGAGATTCAATATATAATGGAGATGCTCATATGGATAGTTTCTATGAACGACTAAAATATTTTTACTATTTATCACTCAAAAATTTCTTTAAAATTTGACACAATTACAACGGGAGCACAAAACACTAGATTTTTAAGAAGCAAATTTAGAAACAAGGCTTTTAGGGTGGAAAAATAACTTCTTAATTTTTGCATTAATTTGAACTAAGATTATCTTTAATCTTCGCTTTTAACTATAGTAGATGTGATAATGGGAATTCGGATCCAGCAGGCCGAAGACTCCCCGTGTAGTAAATGGTGACTGATGTACGTTAAATCTGTAAGGTCACAAAGTCCTCCTTGTTCCCATAAAAAATCAATACTGGATACCTCCGGGGGTACTGAATTGGAGATAGATCGCTCTCTGGTTCAGGTCAAAATTACGATCTGTGGATGAATGAATGGATATATGAATGGGTCAGCCCTATAAACTGCTGTGGCAGAAGTCAAATACTTGGTCACATACTTGGCGCCACTGGAAAAACAAGAACAACCGCATCCCTCCGCCTTAATGGCCGACTACGACAACAACAACAACAGTAGATAATATATTATAAATGTTTATCACACATTATAATAGTGAAATTTACTTTCTTTTAGTTAAGTTAAAGTGAATGATTAAACTGTGGACACGTCAGTAACAATCGAGTCTTTTGGTGGTAATAAACTTACGTTAATACTGGCAGGATTTTTTAAACCCTTTGCACTCGGAGTACTTTAAAATGCTGTCGAAACTGATATAATCACTAAATCATTTAAAATACGTAATACCGTGAAAAACCGAAATCAAGAGAATGTCGACTTTCATCGGTGAATGTCAACAATCATATACCGTATATTCCGGCGTATAACGCGCACTTTTAATGCAAAAAATAACATTGGAATTTACGGGTGCGCGGTATACGCCGAATATAAAAAATTATGGATTAAAAAAATTTAAATATAGAAAAATAGTTTTATTTTAAAGAAATAAGATACCTACATACTTTATTGATTTTCGTTATTACATAAATAGTTCATTATATTCGTCTTCCGTTATTTCTTCAGGCATGTCATCACAATCTGTTTCGTCTTCATCATCTGTGTTACCCTCATCCATAAATAAACAGTCATCTTCTGATCCGTCCAGATTATTTGAAATGCTGCATTTTTTGAATGATTTTCTAAACATCTCAGGCTTAATTTCATCCCATGCTTTTAATATCCATTCGCACACTGTTTCCAAACTTGCATGACGCATATGTACTCCTTTCGTAAAGGTTTTCTCACCCTCCAATTAACATCCAAGTGTTCCACTGTTTTTTTAAATTGGCTTTAAAAGCAGACGTCCAATGGCTGAACTAATGGTGTCAATCCGCCCGTAATAACTGCCATATCGGTGTTACATTCATTCAACAATTTTTTTGCATTATCTGTAAGGTGGGACCTAAACATGTCCCACACTAAAAGTCTTTCTGGTTTTCTATAGATACTAGACGAGATATTGCACATGTACAATCCAAATTTTCATGCGCGTTATACGAAGAGTATATCTTAAAATTTAAAAAAAGTTATTAGAAATTACGGGTGCGCGTTATACGCCGGGTGCGCGTTATGCGCCGGAATATACGGTAGTCACTTTGGTGAATGTTCGAAATACTTGTTATATTCGTCAGGATATTAATTTATTCGTAGATATTATTATATTTATTCGATATTTTAATATCTGCTGAGGATATATTAGGAGAAACATCAGTGTTCGGAGTACCTGGCAAATGTATACAGGGCTGTGGCACTAAACCTTAAAAAAACATTAGCGTAGGGTATACCGGGCAGTGGCACTTGACTAGGACTAGTATATATTTCGGACATTTACCAAAGTGAGTGTCAACATTCACCGGTGGAAGTCAACAACCACTTATTTCTGTCATTCACAGTAATAAAATAAGTTTTGAAATGTATTCAATTAAAATTCAACTAAGTATGATAGTTTCTCGATTAAGTTTTTACATAAAAAGCACTTCAAGGTATCTAAAATTTGGTTTATAAAAACTTTTATAATCTCTTTTATTACGTTATACTTACATTAATTTTTGCTTCTATAATAATTCATTCAATGAAAAATAAATTGACGAAAATTTTTAACTTACGTTTAATTAACACATTGCATGCTGGCAACTTTTTCTTATGCTTATGTGTGTGTTCTCGAAATGAGTGCACCAGCCTATGAAATAGGCTTTATTACATTCATATGGGTGAAGGCAACTTTAAACTCTTAGAGATTAAAATACATCTCTTAGAGATTGAACTTTTAAAACAGTAAGGATTCATAAAAGCTGATGCAAACTTATCTCTATAGTTACAGCTACGTTTTAAAAAAGAAATGACTACGAGGGATTGTAGTACTGATTACATTTATACTACATATGTTCGTGGTAAATGTAATACATATGTACTATATATGTTACATACGTTCGTGGTAATCACGAATGGATAATTCCATTTATATGGATAGCGGAATTTTCAAAAAACGCATTTTTGAAAAGAAACGAATTTACAAAAAGCGAATTTTCAAAAAACGCATTTACATGCGTTATCTTTGAGGACTCATAAAAAACTTATAAGAAAAGTAAAGTATTCCCGTAAAAGCCCGTTGTTGACCCGGGGGAGTCATAGAGGTTAAGACACAACAATTTCGAGATCAACGGTAGGATTGTGGTCAGGCACGTCTGAGACGAGCTGGTACCCATTGATCTAAAACTGGGTGAGCTTCAAGCCACTCTAGGCATTCGAACCCCAGTTCTTCAGCGTGACAGTTTTAACCACTAAGCCATCACGGCTGATAAAAAACGAATATGGACTCATACATTACGATATACTTACGTTAATTATTTATTTCATAGTACATGCAATGAAAAATAAATTTTGAAGAGTACTTAAATTATTTTTTAATATGAAGTTTTTATCTTTCCTGTAAAAAAATGCACTTTAAATTATCGACGATATTTTACATTAGAATAATGTGCATTCTATTACACTGTTGTGGTTAAAGAAACCTTTTTGATAGGCTTCTAAAAGTGTTATTCTAAAATTCCTTTTAAAATTCTGTTTGAATATCAAAGTGAATCAGTTTTGATGTCTTACGTTCGACATTGTGTGTATTTTAAAGAAACCTAAAACACCGCATTTATGACCCCGGGGAAAACTTTGAAAGATCCCCTTACGGAGGATGCATTTGAATTTTATTTTACGTGAATGAATGCCATCGCTTAACCATAAACTCTACGTGTTCACGATAAATAAAACATCAAATAAAACTTTTAAGAATTGTATCTGTGTAGAATAACGAAACTATTTTGACTGAAGGAACAAACATAGAAAGTTTTTATTTAATTTAAAATAACAATAATCGTAGTAATATTTATCCAACAAGCGTCCTCATTTCCAGACAGTTAATGCAAAAACTTGTGGTTCAATTTATTTATTTATAACGATTTTTATTTTAGTTATTTTATTACCGGCGTTAAAGACGCTGTGGGGTAAGTAGTTACAGACCATGTCAACCGTCATCTATGAAAAGGTACCCCGACATAGAGTCGAGTTAACATGTCTTATATACTAGTGAATTGTAGTTGTAATTTTGTAGTGGTAGATACGCTACAGTACTCCCCCACTAGAATTATATCTGTGATAGAATTCGATGAACGAATACCACTAGTTGATTCATTGCTGTTTTGTGAGAAGCCGGGAGAGCTGTATTAAGATCACCGTATTTTTTGAGTGCTGAATGTGAGAGGTGTATTAACTTCACGGTCGTAGTCGCTCCTCTGTTGCCGTTAGCAGTCGAGTAATCACAAGTATGCAGGCCGACTCTGTGCGTGATCGAGACGAGACTGAGTAGCAACAGTGCGAGGAGGTGGATAATGTCGCAGTCACAAGTAGCAAGTCAACTGTTCAATGTGGATCATCCATCGAAGTAGGCGTTACTGTCTAGGTAGGCATGTTCATCACATCACGTCCGAAGGTCACCAATTGTGGGGAACGGAGTTAATCGACAATACCAACCGTCATCTATCAAAAGGTACCACGTGATAAAATCAAGATAGCATGCTTTATATACTAGTGAATTGTAGTTGTAATTTTGTAGTGGTAGATACGCTACAACGCTAAAGAGCCGGCTCAATTCCGAGTTTACGACTCTCAATGTTCACCGTAGCCTTGTCATTTTGAACCTAATCCAGAAGACAAGGGAACTCCACGGATTATGTATTGAAAGAAATTTGCCTTCGTGGAGGACTTTTTGATGGAAATAACCCGCATTTGAGTTACATGAAAAAATAACCGCTCAAATTTCTCACTGTTAGACCGACGGCAAGAGGACTCTAACCCGTGATCCGTCTACCACATAGATATTTTTACGTCAGAATTGTGGTCGGTGTGAGCCCATTTGTGAAAGTGAGACTGGAAGGAGGAAAAACTGGTAGTAAAACCATTTCAGTTTTAACCAGTTTTCGGGAGAAGTAAATCTATTCTCTTCGTCAAACTATTCAACAATTTTTAATAATTGTTGGGGAAAAATCAGTTTTGTATCTATGCTATAATTGTAAAAAAATCTCTGACAGAAATTTAATTTTTGCTCGAAAAAAATGCTAGAGTGAAATGTCTTTCGTACCAGTTTTTTGCTCTTTTTCGGTATATATAGGCTTTCAGTGTGTGGGAGCCGGTTGCATACTCAGATTTGACTGTAATTTAACAGAGGCTTCACAGCCAACACTCGAATCTTTTTCTTTGCCAAAGCCATTTAGTCTCAATTGTTATTTCATATGATCAGAAGAAGGAGTGAGATGCCCACTTCGCTGGCAGGTACTCTGTTACAATACATATCAAGTCAAGGGAGCCGGGTGCAGAATTCGTATCTACATGCCATCACTGGGATTCGAATCCGGTTCATATCATTGGAAGGCGAACGCTCTATCCCCTGAGCCATCACTACTTTGGATTAAGCATTGGCAAAAACTAGTCATCACGAAGGATGTTTCGATGGAACTAAACCGCATTTGTGTCTCGAGGAGAGGAAAACCTGCCACGGTTCGCCCGACAGCAAGAGGACTCTGACACATGATCCGTCTGCTACGGTTGACATTGTGCGTCGGAACTGTGATTGGTGAGAACGTGGAGCAGAACTTGTATCAACCAGCCACCTCTGGGATTCAAACCTGCGTCACCTCATTGAGCGCTCCATCTCCTGAACTCATTTATAAGATTTAATAAGTAATATAAGACTTTTTATCTGTAATCATGAAGCATGAAAAGGATTCTCCCTGTCTAGGCCCAAACAGGTCTCCACGATCTGGCTTTAGAGCAAAGGTAGCAGATTCGAGTTGTAATCCTGAAGTAGATCCAAGAATATCACACAAGTCTTTGTGTGATATTCTCCTTTAATTCGAGTGAACTGTTTTTCAACTTAACAAGGGCTTATAAATATGTGTCAACTTCTGCTGTCCAAATAAATCTGGAGTTAGAAGAACGACAGCCTAACTCCTTATTTTGTTCATAGGCTGATAATTTAAATTTTATTGCTGTGATGTTTTAGCCAATTTACGATGGCAAAAACGATGACATTTCAAGTATAATATTTTGTTTCAAATTTATTTTTTTTGAAATAAGGGATACTTCTTTGGACATGAAGCAAGTGAGAACAAGAGAAATATTTCTCAGGGGCTCCAATGATCCATTGAAAGTTTTAAGAGTGGTATTTATAGTAAAAAAGAAATAAGTTATTTTTATTAATTTTCATTTTAAAATAAAAAATTTCATTATATACGAATTTTAGCGACTATATTTAAACATAGTGGTGGATACAAACTTACTAAAATAATTTTTATTTTCTTGGTATTGTTAGCATATTTCAAATTTTCTATGAATCCTTCAATGTTTGAGGTTTTGGAAAAACGATTTTTCCAGTCCTAAACCAAATAGTTTCACAACATGGAATTTTTATGAAAAATATATCAGGCCTGAAAAATAAAATATTTAATTTTTTATATATTTGTTTAAACGCCGACCGGACTGTGTAAGGCTCAGAGAACTGTCTTCGCACCAGGAAGGTTCTGGGTTTGAATCCTGGACGAAGCATGGGTGTTCTTTCATTCTCTATACCATCTGTCCTTATGTGGAGGCGACGTTGGCTTATCTAATAGGGTGCACCTGAAAGAGTGCCCTAACAAATTCTGCCCTATTACGCCTGAATTCAGAAGGGCATTGGAAAAACAAAATACTTGCTTCAATTATTTGTAGTGGATAAAACTCCTGTAAATCTAATTTACTGAAATTGAAAAAAATATATATTTCTTCGCTATCACGAAGTGAATTGAAAAAAAAACATTCTTTTGAAGGGTATGTGTTTCTGAAACCTGTCACGGATGACAAAAATGTAAAAAGTGGTAGAAACTAAATTTAATTTTATTTATTCATAATCTCTTTGATTATTCAATCGTATCTACCACTATGACTTAAATTTTAAATGATTCATATTTAAAACAAATTTGTTATTTCATTTTCGAGGGAATCGTATACATCCCCACTCTATTTTAGGTCTTTTCACTATTAGTAATTAGTATAAACTGATTTGTGACTTCTCTCGTTCGCCCCTCTACCCATCTTTCCATTGTCAACATTACAGGCGCCCACGCGCTCAAGTCCATATGAAAGAGTCAATTGTCCGCGAGGCACTCTGTAAGAACACCAGTTCAAGTTACTTCATTTTACTTCTCAGATATGACTGTAAATTTACAGAGGCTCCACAGCCAACACTCGAATCTTTACTTTTACAATGCCATTTAGTCTCAACCATTATACCAGTTCATCCGACGAAGGAGTGAGTACTCTGCTACATCAAGTCAAGTCCAAGTATTTCTTTTTACTTGACAATAAAGTTTTCTCCTATCTTTTCAATACTTGTTTTCAATGTATGACTAACTATTTTAAGACTATACAGTTCCGATGAATCAGCCAGTGGCACTTTGAGTCCTTAGCCGAAATTTTAAGCATTCCCAGAATCCAGCATTATTTCCGATAAGTATCAACCTATTGCATATAACTATACAGTCAGAACTCAATGATCCTTTACTTCATTTGCATTTCACCATCTCATCGAAACACCATAAAGTTCAAGTTAAAGATGAGTGGGAAAAGGTGCCCAGATGTTTCATACAGTTCAGTTCTTTCCAAGAATTATTCAATGCGCATTTAATCGACCCAAGGCCAGGGAGAAAGGGTAAGCACCCAGGTATTTTAATTCAGTTCAGTTTATTTCTTTTCATTCACTCTCAAATAATAAACTGTAAATATGCCACTAGATTTAATATTATACACAAGTTGCTACTGTTAGTTGTTTAATATTATAGTTGCAATATGCTGAAGTTGCTAATTTTAATATCTTTTACTTAAGATTTTATTAATGTAATTAAGAATTTATTTTGTATTTTTAATCGCCAGTGGCAAACCTGTATCACTGACATTTATTCTGCAATCGTGCTTTCACATTAAAACATTTGATGGTTATTCCTCAAATTAAAAATACAAGGTTTTTATGGATGAAAAGTTAATTCTTAATTTTACTTTTAGTAGTCATTTTAGACTGTTTTTGTTCATCATTTTTTGGTAATAGAATTTATTCATTGCTTTTTAATAATTACAATTATCTTTGAAACTATGTTACAAAAAAGTTATAATAAGTATTATAAAATTATATTCTTTTTATAATAAATTCTACAAAAATGTATTGCAAAGTATTAATACAGTTTTCATTGATTAAGATTTCTTTCCATGACAAAATTTTCTCAAAAAAAATTATAAAACATTCTGTTGTAAACAAAATACACTTCATGTATGTATGCTTGTTAGAAAAAAGTCATATTACGATATTCTTATAAAACTGTCTTTTGCACATGAAACTGAATCTTATTTCAAAGTAACCCATAAAAGAGAAAAATACTATTGTTGAGACTCTAGGGAATAGTTTCGAAGGAGGAATGTTTTTTTCTAAATTCTGGTTTTTTAAGAAATATATCTAAATTGTATTTTACGTCTTTGAATGAACGCCACATCCTTAAATTTGAATTTGTTTGAATGTGCTTTAACCCACAATAAAAATATTACATCGAAAACGATTGCTTCAAAGAAAAGTTGTGAAAAGGAAAGAAATAAAAATAAAGAATACGATAATGAATTAGAAAATTCTTATTAAGAAAAACAGTTTTAAAATGCGTTTCATTATTTTATAAATACCTCTAAATTACATTACTATATTAATTTACCATTGTTTTATATTTTTTCCTCGGCAATATTTTATCGGTATACTATAATGTAACTTATGAATAAAGCACAAACAAAACAAAAATTAACATTATTAATTCTGAATGGAAACTTCTGTCGACTTTTCCAACAAAAAATAATGAACAATTCATTTAAAATTATTTTTTGTGTGAAAATAATTTTTGATAAATGAAATTTATAATTATATGCAGAAATTTTTCTATTCGCTCAAATTTTTTTTCGAGATGTAGCGAAAAACGCAAAAAAATAAAACTAACATGAAGGGGCTCAAAATTTCGACCGTTCTCAGCATTAAGGCCCTATTTCCCAGAAGGGGGCTTATTTTGAGGGTCAGAATTATACTCGGTCTATAAAAAGATGTATTTATATAGAAAAAATACGTTTTTGTGCCTGATATCGTATCTTTGAAATAGTTTGTACAAAGTTGTTAGCCTGTTTGAGGTCATTTCCTCGAACCATTAAGATTGAATACGAATGCAAGAAATATCCAATCATTTGATCTAAAGTTATTCAGGAAGTTTCGTTTATTTTTTGCAAACTGTATTGTTATAAAATAAAAAAAATGATTTGCTTTTATAATTTTTGAACGATGGGTCCGATTTTCCTTTTCTGAAATGTTTTTGCAATATTGTCAAAGAAATCTCACTTAAATAAGTTAAACGTAACCGTGGCAGAATATTCTAGTTTCAACAAAAATGCTCACTTTTCCTGAAGAAACCGTTCTTTATTGCATTCGATTTTTCGGGCAAAATATTCCCCGATACCAAATTTCAGGGAATCTGACAATTAGGGAAGGGGGGGGGAGATGAAATGAACAAAGTGAAATGAACACTCAGTATAAAAGAAAGAAATATTGCCGATTTCTGGAATGGATGGAAAAAAGATTCAAGTAGAGCAAGACTCGAGATTCGTCCTGATTTTAAACTATTCATTGCGTTAATTTTTTAAATAGTAGTGAAGTGAATATGGACCCGAATAAATAATGGTTGTAAGAGGTTATTCATTCCATAAACTTATTGCACCGAGCAATGAAGCAAATCTGACCTTAGATTACTAAAATAATCAGAACGTGTAACAATAATTCAAATAAAAACTAGAAAAAAGAAGAACTATTTAATTTCAGTAAGTGGAGTCGCTTATACGCGATATCGCGTGATCTGGTAACGATAGTTAGTCTCATGCGGGTTCTTTCCTTCTCTGTCCTTACTGTGGAAGCGACGCTGGCCCCCCTAATGGGGTGCCCCTGTAAGAGAGGTCAACAAAATCGCCCTGTAGATGCCTGAATTGACGGATGTTAACGCAGGCAGGCATTATAGAAAAAAAAAATATTTGCCGACCAGGTGGCCGAGTGGTTAGCGTGTCTGACTGCGGAGTCATTGGCCGCGGGTTCGAATCCAGCTCAGGGCATGGATGCTTCTCTCTCTCTCTGTGTTTTATGTCCTTTCTCCTTAGTGCGAATGTGACCCGGGCTATAAGCGGGTTTGTGGTTGTGCGACGTGGGCGACGCTGCTTCGCGACAGGTGCCCACTGGGTGACGAGAAGCGAGTAGCAGTTCTGGCATTTCTGTGGCCAATAGGACAAACCAACACCTCCTAGAAGAAGGAAGCCCTCAGCACGGATCAATTTAGTAGTCCGATGTGACGAAGTTAACTGAGCAGTAGATGAAAAATAAGAAAGATGTCATTACGTTCGGGGTACTAAGCTGCGCAGTGGTTGAAAATACGAAATGTCTCATGACGTTTGGACTACTAAAGGATATTCATGGTAACCCGTGCTGAGGCCTGCTTTTTTCTAGAAGGTGTTGGACAAACCCAAAGTGCCCACCATTAGAAAAAAAAAAAGAAAAAAAAGTCTCCTGCTGACTTAATCTCCCTTGTTGCTTTTGCTTCAATTATCTGGACTTATTATAATTCTAATTAGTGTCTTATTATAATTCTAATAACGTATATAAGGGAAATTACTTCAATGGAATAAAAAATATAGGATATGTTCCAAAAAATTCCGTTTGACCTTTTTTCTTCTTTTTTTTCCACGATCCGTCGTGAAATGCATTTTTTTCTTTTCGGGCGAAGAAACCATCCACGAATATTTTCGTAAAAACACAATATTTCTCGCATGTGGCGAGGTAAGCTTGGCTTAGCACTGTCCCTGATTATTAATGATTTTTTTTTGTTATCTGTTGCGATGCGATTTGTTAAGCTTTGTCTTAATACAATAGCATATTTATAGTAATTTATACTTTTCTTAATCTATTTAGTTTGAAATCAGATTGTGAGCCTTTAATTTTGATATACATAGTACCGAGCACCGCTCATTTTTAGAAGTATTGTCTTGAGAAATATGTTTAGTTATTCAAATATTATTATTTTTCTTAGTTTTCAATATTTTCCGGCTCGTTTTACTTCTTTGAGATTTTTTCCCAGTTGCGCACACATAAACTATTAATTGCATTCATTAATAAAATACTAATATTTTTCACTACAAATAAGCAGACTGATAATTTCAATACCGATTCAAGAATAATGATAAAAAATTGTTTAATAATAATAATAAAAAATGTTTCAAGAATAAAATAATAAAGATTATACAAATAATAAATAAATTTTTAAATAATTGCTCGCTTTAACTGAATAAAAAAAACATAAAATAAAGTTATTTTGCAGTCGAAATCATATTCTTGACAATATTTTTTAATTACTTTTTATGAGACGTCAAAAGATAAATATTTATTTTCGTTTCGTAAAATGCTTCACTACAAATAAAGAAATGAAGTTGATGTAAGGAAAGCAGGATTTTTTTCAGTCCTTTGAAACAAGTAAATATTTATACAAAATATTTTAAATAAAAAAAAGAAAAAAATTACTTTTTTTAAAAATAGTAGTTCATTATTTCCATTTATATATTTGCGTATAATGTTTTTTTAAAAACTTTTTTGTAGTTTTCCTTTTTTATAATATTTTATATGATTGAATATTATTGCTCAACAAAGTTGTTACATATGGCTTTATTGGAAATATTAATCCATATACAGTGTTCAACTTTAAGTGGACTCAAACAAGGAGTAAAAAGGAACAAAATTACAATAACAAACACAGAAAACACATGGCAAACACATATTAATACAAAAAGAACACATAGAAAAAAATAAAAGTAAGAAAAAAAATATATATAAATATAAACAGTGAAGAATGAGGAGTAGTCTTTACAGAGAGTTCATGTGATCTCTGGCATCCCAGTAAAGTTTACACAGATCACCCCGTTCTTGGGATTGTTTGTCCCGTAAAGGGCATACAAGCAAGTGGTCTGAGTTCATGGTTCCCGAATTGCAGATTTGGCACTCGCTAGATGGAAGGATACCTATTCTGTTGAGGTGCTCTGCCAAGCAGTCATGGCCTGTTGAGAGTCTGAAGTTTGCCACAGCCTTCTTACGAGGACTGTTACAAAATTTCTTCCAACTGTTTTGGATGTTAGCCCGGCTTGTTTTGAGCTTTAGGTTGGTCTTAAGTTTCTCGGAAAATTGTTTTTTAAGGGAGTCTGGTGGAATCGGTTTGTTACATTGTGCTCAACAAAGTAATGAATATTGCTCAACAAATAAATAAATTCTCTCTCTCTCTCTGTATATATATATATATATATATATATATATATATATATATATATATATATATATATATATATATATATATATATAATAAATAAATAAATACAAGAAAACACTAAGAAAGTTAAGAAAAACAATAAGTATCATTTATTGCGCTTAAGCTGCAAGTAAACAGCACTCATTAGATAAGTTCAAAATGAAGAATAAAACAAAGAAAAATTATAGACATATATCCCACCCCCTTTTTTTCATATGTCTATAATTTTTCTTTGTTTTATTCTTCATTTTGAACTTATATATATATATATATATATATATATATATATATATATATATATATATATATATATATATATATATATATATATATATATATATATATATATATATATATATATATATATATATATATATATATATGTATATATATATATATATATATATATATATATATATATATATATATATATATATATATATATATATATATCGGTTAAGAAAGTATTTAATGCTACTAGTATTGCGCGATTTATACACAGGTAAAACTTTTATTCGATTAATAAGTATATTTGTGCTTTGACAAAATTATTTAAAAATCTTTATACCCTTATTCGGAACACATTTTAATACTTTAACAGAATTCTATAATGTCATTTCAGGGTTGCTGGGACCCCAGGAAGAGAAGAATAATCTGTATTTCGTATCCTCTTTGCTTTCGGGAGAAGTAAAATAACTTCTGAAACAGGAAAGGTTCCTTATCTAGAGCAAGTAAATAACAGTTTATAACAAAAGTGTACAACTGATTTAACAAATTTAGAAATAAAATACCAAGTTTTTTCATTTTTCGGGTAGAAACAGCCGTATTAAGATCAACAGTCTTCAATCCTTTATCAAACGAGTGATTAAATTATTCTTTTCTTAAAATTTGAATTTGAAAATCAAGGCACTCTTTTTTACTCTAATAAAACAAAAATGCCAGGTTTTCCAAAAAAAAAAAAAAAAAAAAAAAAAGAAAGAAAAGAAAAGGTGAATAAATGTCAAAAGAGATTAGAATTACCAAGTTTTCCTAGTACATTTTATTAGTTTTTTATTGCACGTGAAGGATAGGTACTTTATTTACGTTGGAATAGAGATGCACAATGAGCTAATGGCGACGGTCTTTAAAACATTCCTGAGGATGATCCGAAGACACACTATCGTAATTTTGATTCTCTGCAGATGAGATGGCTGGGTAGCCTGGTATCCTGCAAGAGAAGTCGAGCTCATTACGGTAGAACATGTTTAACGAGGACCAATCAAAGTGGTTACCCACAGGCGTATTGACGCAGCCAGTGATTCTTTACTTCGGTGCTCTAGGTGTCTTTACACGATCAGTCCTCTGCGGGACAGTGAAAATGGCATCATCCTCAAAATTTATCTGGGCACCGTTAGCGGCCCTTTTCCCATCCATCTTGAAATGCAATCTTTAAGGTGGCTCTTTCTGGTAATTAGAATGCAAATTTTTGCTTAAACTAGGTGATTTTTTTGGAGTAAAATAACGATTTAGTATGAAAGTAATCGTAATTCGAAGATTTCAGATTGATTTATCGACAATTGTTACAGTAAATTTATGCTGGTCATACAAATGTCACCTCTATAAATTATGAGAATTGCAATAATTGAATTACCAGTCTTCCCATTTTTGTATGTTTGCAAATTTGGGGGAAAAAAGTAGCGCTAAATTAAATGGGTGAGAATCGATAGTGACAGTTTTTCATTGCCAACAGTTTAATTTTCACTTGTAAATAACAAAGAGGTGGGAATTTTTTTTAAAAAAGATGTCACTAGTTATTAAAATAGCATTATAATCTTATTGTGTTCTTATCATCATTTCTGATTATCTAAGTCTTTATTTTTTAATTATTAATTGGTCTTTTCAATTATTAATAAAACGGGAATGGTGTTATTTGTCTAATTTTCGTCCAACTTTATCTCGCTAGTCGTTGAATTAAAATGCAGACAGGTAAATTTTTAGTAGAATGAATCGTAGTAGACGCATAATTTTATTATTTACACTTACCTAAATTTATGAATGCATATAGATTCAACAACCCATTAGGCGATAGAATTTTATTTTTTTTTCTTTCAAAATGATATAAACTAGTTGCTGAATTATTTTAATCTTGATGCTTATGATTTTTTTTATATAGAGAAGGGATTTCACCAACTACATGTTAACATATGGAGAAATGTATATGCTCGAATTTTTCTTTTTTCCTACTGTAACTAATTAATATTTTTGAATAAAGTTTGTTTCGTTTTATTCATTTATGTAGCTGTATAAATCAGTAAATATCTGTTAAGCTGTTAGATTTTGGCTTATAATACACATCTTTAAATTATTAAAATGTAATACTGGTCAAAATGTGTTCGAATCGGGTTCTTGCACTTCAAGAAAAAGACTATGTATACTCACGCATGTGGTCTATGACGTCAGCACAGGCTGATCGTTTATAAGCAAAATGGCGTGTTAAAGTCGAGCTAAGTTTCTCCACATAACTTAGAATGTTAATTAATATGAAGTTAATTAGATACAGCATCCTTATAATTATTTGAATATAATTCTTTTTATTATTTATTGAAATATAAAATTTTCGTTATTTATTGAAATATAATTCTTACTCGTCTACGCCTTTTATTTAACTTAGATTTATTATTTGTTCGTGTATTTTATTGCAACCGTGATATATTTTTGTTTTGTGCACCTGGCAACAGTTGCATAATCAGTTTGTTTATGTTCCACATCGCTTCCTGCCTGTCTTTGTGTTAAGTGAGAAATATACTGTGGAAGAATTGAAATTTTTGTGAGAGAATCTTCGTGTAAAATATATGGAATGTATAATTTAACAGAAGAGATGCTTGATGGGCTTGGCTTACTCGAAATAGAATGAAAAGAACAGTTGTTAGCGTAAACGAATGCCACGTTTCAACAACCCATCAGGATCAAGATACCCACACTACGTCACTTACAAGTATCCCATTATAGTTTAACTATCAATACTTAACCCTTAAGGCCTCACATACCTTTTAATGCTTCAAAAAATCGATTTTTTTAATAATATTTTATTCTATTCTATGGATCTTTCTGAAAATTTGAAAAAAAAAGCATAAAAAAATTCACATTAGGTCAAAAGTTATCGAAAAAATAAGTCAGGAAGAAATTGAAGTTTCGCAATGTTTACATTGGAAGCAGGTGTGTCAAACAACACGTGCTCTCGGGGAAAGAATATATGGGTGTTTTTAATTTACGTCATGACGTATAATTCAGTTTAATTGCTATTAAACAAGCCTCAGATATATTTTTCAGTCTAAAACAAAAAACTACTACTTCCACTAAACTTTTTATATACTTTAACTTTGGATTTCTGTTCGATTTTGATTGCATGGTTTGATCTCTGCCAATTGAGTCTATTTTTAAATTTTCAAATTTAAAAATAGACTCATTTTCTTTCAGTTATACAGTGACAGCCACCCCATAGACTGTTGAACTCAAACGGTCTTTTATTTTAACTTTTTATACTATTTCATGATGTTTGGGATATGGGCCTTCTGCGCGGCCCAGGTGCCCAATTTTTTATAAATAAAGAAGGAAAAAATAGAAGTAAAATTTTTAATTTAACCGTAATTATACTCTTGCAATATTTTACAATAAAGTGGTAATTGACGCTAGAAAAAAATAGTCATTTTTAGTTAAGTGTTTTTAATTTTTCTACTACTACCATTCAAAAATTCTAAGCAAATTTATTGTATATATGTCGTAGTAACGCATTCAAAGAGGTGGGTGTTTATCCTGCAAGTTTTATTGTTTAATTCGCTACCAATTTATTTAAACTTTTACAGGTGTTTTTCTCCAGGGTTACTTTCCCTTACCGGTAGAGTAGAAATAACTAAATTGCAATTAAATTATAGGCAGATATAATTTTACATTTTGAATATGCCATGAAATAAAGAAGCATGCGTTTATATGTATATGTTAAAATAATTTTCGCTCAAATCTTTTCCAACTAAATTTAAATGTTAAATATGAAAAATAAGTGCATACATTTTGCTACGACTTGAAGCATAAAAATTAAATCTTCGCGAAAATTTGATATCGAAGCCGAAAGTGTGTTTCAAGAGTAGTCCGAAATTTATCGAATCAGTGTTCGAAAACATAGAAGAAAACCTTTAACAAACGTTATACGATTTTTTTTTACATTTCTCTCTTAATTTTTTTGTTTAATTTGTTACAAACTAGTTAAAATCCTGGTGCACTTAAATTCGCACTTGAAATTAAAAATTCACGTTTTCTTAAAAGAAAAATGGAGCTTAATATGTAACCATAAAAAAAGCAGAGAATTCATTTTAGATAGCATAAAACACGGGAATATTTAATTAGTACTTTTGGAGAAACTTTTTCAATCTACATTCGATTCTAAATATAAAACGTCATCTAATTAAGATGTTCTGCTTGAAGGATTAAATTTTGAAATTCCCGTTTTTCTTAATCTTATGCATCATACTAAAATATTCAACTTTAATTAGATTCTTTAGTTTTAATTAAGGAAAAACTTGGATCATGATTTTTAAAACTTTTCTAGTAGAAATGCAAATTTTTTATGAAAAATAGTGCTCTTATATTTTCATTAAGAAGCCTAGTTATATCTGTATAAAAAATTAAATTACCCAATCAAGATATTTAAGCTAGTTATAGTAATTACTTGAGACAAAAATGCTTAATGTGCATTAAACTATATTAATAGTTATAAGCAGAAATTTTAATTATGGACTAAATTCAGTAAAAAGAGATGAGTTAAAAACTTTATATATATGTGTATGTATATATTTATAAAACCTTTCAGAAGTTTAATATCTTGGATAAAGGGAAAAAATAGATCAGCAGTTACTAGTATTTGACCAAAACATTTTTCAGTGGAAGCTAATAAATTCTAGTTTCACATTTTATCAGTTAACACATATGTGAACAATTCACATTTTATCAAATAATCAGTTTTTCAGAAGTTACGAATGTAGGAATCACCGATACTTTTTCAAACAAAAAAACAACGAGAAATTATTTGCGAATAATTAAATAGCGTTTTCCTAAAAACTCTCTAGCCCTAAAAAGGAAAAAAACAAACAGATCTATTATTAGAAATAAACTCGCACTTTTTACGATCAAGATTCTGCAATTCTTGAGCTATATTCGGTGTATATATATATGATGCCAACTGCTCCGGACACGCAAAAATAATTAAAAGAACAGTAAATAACTACAAAGTAAATTTTGCTAATATTTGACTATTTTTCTTGCTTTTTAAAAGGTATAGCATGACATAAGCACTAGTCCTAGTCCTAGTGTTTTGATTTTATTGGGCACCTGGGCCGCGAAGCGTCCCCTATCCCATTCATCTGGAATTTTGGAACAGTTTTGGTTGAGCAATGAGGTAAGCAGGCAATGGAGTTGCTTTTATGAATGTTTCAAGCTCTTTGCTTGAATAACTAAAAAGGAATCAAAAATAAATTGAGCAGCTTGCTCTAAACTGTGTTTGTTTGATTTTGGAGTTGTTCAGAATTGTATCAGCATGAGTAAACGCTATTTTCAGAAAGGTTGATGAAATTATTTGTTTTGATAGTTATGATATGAGGCGTCGGAGGTGAAATGTGCAGCTATTGGTCTGTAGTTTTTATCTTTGATATAATTTTCAAATTTAAAGATTTCATTAAAATTTGCTGTTTTACATTCTATGGCTTTATCGAAAAAATCTGCGTCTAGCTTGTATATATGCTGTGATAGAGTTGGTATTTTGAGGTCTGCATGTATATTGGTATTCCGGATTTACCATCTTGCACAGGTTATTTTTCTAAGGATCTTGTTTTGGCATTGGTTTAATTTCTTCAGTAGATGTTGAGGTAAACATAAGCACTATAAAGTGGTGAATTTTATAAGCCTACGAATTATTTAGAATTAGTGGTTGATAAAAATCTACTAAATTGAATTTATTAAATCGAAAATCACATTTGATAAACTACCACTTTAAAAATTATATTTGCTGTCCTGAGCAAGTTGGCATATCTGGATGTGAAATGTGCAGCTATTGGTCTATATTTCTTGTCTTTACTGAAGTTTTAAAAGTTGAATATTTCGTTAAAATTAGCTGTATTGCATTTTGTAGCTTTGTCAAAGAAAAATAAATAAAAAAAAATCTACATTAAGTCTATATGTGTGCTGCGATGGAGTTGGGAATTTCAGATCTTTCTGGATATTTGTATTCCGGATGAACCATTGTGTTGCAGGTGATTTTTCAAAGGATCTTGTTTTGACATTTAGTTTTTTCATGTAGTATCGCTGTAGTATTGTTGACCAGGCAGGTGAGGCATAGGAAAGTATTGGACGTGTCATTGTATAGAGTAATTTCTTTAATTTTAGAGACTTAGATTATTTTGATTATTAATAAGATAGATCTTAATTTTAGATTATTTTGATTGTGAATTAAAGGTCGTATGACTATTATTGCAGCGTTTGCTTTGTTTATAATGCTTTTGACGTGATCATTCCATGTAAGTTTGCTGTTAGGCCAAGGTAATTTGTAATTATTGATGTTTGATCATTGAACATTCTTGGTTGGCATTGTGGAAATATTTTAAAGCTTCTCTTTTGTACAGTTAGAATTTGTGTTTTTTCGGCTTCAACTGGTGTTTTCCACTTCAAACTCTTATTGCATATATTTGTTCCTGTAACTTCTGAAGGACAAGGTTTGGATTTCTGGTAAACTTTACCGTAAATTGTAAAATAATTTTCGTTTATTTTAAAACCAAATATGGTTGTAACTAGTTTACACCCAAGTGGTGTTGCGAAACACCATTTTGGAGTAGTAAAGCACCATGAATGTTTTCTACGTCACGTGGTTCAAAGTAGAAACCATCTTTTTTTTTGTATTTTGTAGCATTAACATTTATAATTGCAGTGAGATAAAATACACATCAGAGTTAGTAAAGTTACTCGTATTTTTACTATGTAAATTAAGAATCATTAATTTAGAACACATATATACACTGACTTACTCTAAAAATAAACATAGTTTCTAACTCAAACATACAAGTAACACAGGGAGATGAATATTAAGAAGAATTCGGAGTAGGCTTATCAGAATGGAAGTGGATGAATAGAATACATTATAAAATCATTTAATGCAATTAACAGAGAGTTAAAACTTAAAATATAACTATTCAGATTAGGGTGATTCCACGCTATTTGTAGTCTGGCGTGCTTAAATTTTTTTTTCATTAAATTTAATAAATTACATACCAAATTAAAGGTCATTAAATGTATTTTATGAATATTTAATTAGCTTTTTTAAAAAAGTGATGCACTTTCCTTAAATTGCATAAAATGTAAAAAATTGAGTTTAAAAGTCGCGAACATGACGAAGAGAAATTTTTTTTTGTTGCTCTTGCAGCATTTAATATTTATCATTTAACATAATATTTTAAGAGATAGATTGTATTTACATAATTAATGACAGAAAAAATGTTATTTTTACATTTAGTATTTAAATATGGGGTGTTTATGAGATATCATGTTTACTTTTTAATGATTTTTTTTTCAAATTTCATTGAAACAAAGCAATTAAAAGATCTATTTTCTTAAAAAATGGATTTCTTTCAACTATTTGCAGTGTTGTATTATTATGATTTTTAAAAAATTATTATTTTTTTTATTTAATATTTTTATAAAATTTTTAAATTGGTCATGTACGCAACATTACAGACATGACAAGTTGCAAAATACAGTTTCGCTAACTTATATAAACATTTGAGCTTGATAAAAAAATATCTTTCACTGAATTTATATCACACACCATAAAACGTATAAAATTTGCACTGTTGTCATTTATTTTTGTAATGACTAATTACATTGACAAATTACTTCATTTTACACGTGTCTAAATTCTTCCATTTATTAAAAAAAATATATGTATTTTAAATTTAAACAATAATTGCATTTATGGCAACGTGTGTATTTGTTCTGAGTTACGTTAGGAATAATAGCAACAGAACAGTTAATAGAAGATTAATTAGAGTAGAACATAGTTTTAGAATAGAACATTTTTAAAATTATTTAGGTTATGCGCATGTTTATTTGCAGATGTTTTTCGATTAAAATAATTTTTTTCAGAGTTTTGAAAAGAGTTAATCTTTGCTAGTTGATTTGCTTGATTATTCTATAATTAATTCAAGTTAATAAAACTTGAAAGAGATTATAGAATTCTAAACTAAGTTTGTAAAACTATAAAAATTCCTATGCACAGAAATGACTTGACTGAAAGGACAGAAATTGAAAGCTGAAGATCCTTTGAGCGAAGATTTAAATATTGGGAAAACTAAATTTCATGAGCTTCGTCCTAAATACGTTCTTCCATTTAGAGAGAAAGACCAAGAAGTCCGTGTGCTTAAATACTACGGAAAATTAGAAATATTTATTAAAAAATGGATTATTAAATAAAAATTGGATTTTATTAATTAATATAGTTTTAATTACAGATTTTGAAAATTTTAACCGGTTAAAAAATATCCTAACTGTACGGAATATCCTAACTCTACGGTGATCCTTCTACGGAACCCTAAAGCTCAATGGAACACCATTTGGGTATCTTTCTTTCAATGCTTAAGGAAGTTTGCTTGAACATTGACGACTTTTCTCGTGTAAAAACGGTGCGTGATTGAACATTTTGGTTTCGATAAATCAATGAAACATTGTATAGAATTATCTAGTTCCATCTAAGGGATAGAAAAAAAAATACTTTGCAGTGTTATGCAGGCAAAGTAATTTTCTTTACATTGGAAAAATGCTACATACTTTATTATTTCGAATCGATGTTTAACCGTGTGAAGCTAAGC
Organism: Parasteatoda tepidariorum; assembly: GCF_982258835.1. Taxonomy (NCBI): domain Eukaryota; kingdom Metazoa; phylum Arthropoda; class Arachnida; order Araneae; family Theridiidae; genus Parasteatoda; species Parasteatoda tepidariorum. Next base: position 8,521,359 of record NC_141758.1, on the reverse strand, counting down.
ACAGATGGCACTAGTGGTCAAAATTCGTCGTAAGACGACTTCCGGGTCAGATTGATCTTGTAGTGTAAAGGGTTCTTTCAATCTAACTTCCAACGAAACAAATGACATCGGAAGACTCCGCAAGCTTACTATGTGTTAACTGATAAAATGAGAAACTAGAATTTATTAGCTTCCACTGAAAAATATTTTGGTCAAATACTAGTAACTGCTGATCTATTTCCCCCTTTTTCCAAGATATTAAACTTCTGAAAGGTTTTATAAATATATACATACGCATATATTTTAAGTTTTAAACTCATCTCTTTTTACTGAATTTAATCCATAATTAAAATTTCTGCTTATAACTTATAAATTCGTTGAATGCACATTAAGTTTTTTTGTCTTAAGTAGTTTCTATAATTAATTTAAATCTCTTGATTGAATAATTTAATTTTTTATACAGATAACACTAGGCATCTTAATCAAAATATAAGAGCACTATTTTTAATAAAAAATTTGCATTTCTACTGGAAAAGTTTTAAAAATCATGATCCAAGTTTTTCCTTAATTAAAACTAAAGAATCTAATTAAAGTTGAATATTTTAGTATGATGCATAAAATTAAGAAAAACGGGAATTTCGAAATTTATTCCTTCAAACAGAACATCTTAATTAGATGACGTTTTATATTTGGAATCGAATGTAGATTGAAAAAGTTTCTCCAAAAGTACTAATTAAATATTCCCGTGTTCTATGCGATCTAAAATGAATTCTCTGCTTTTTTTATGCTTACATATTAAGCTCCATTTTCTTTCAAGAAAACGTGAATTTTTAATTTCAAGTGCGAATTTAAGTGCACCAGGATTTTAACTAGAGAAATGTCAAAAAAAAATCGTATAACCATTTGTAAAAGGTTTTCTTCTATGTGTTCGAACACTGATTCGATAAATTTCGGACTACTCTTGAAAAACACTTTGGGCTTCGATATCAATTTTTCGCGAAGATTTAATTTTTATGCTTCAAGTCGTAGCAAAATGTATGCACTTCTTTTTCATATTTAACATTTAAATTTAGTTTGAAAAGATTTGAGCGAAGATTATTTTAACATATACATATAAACGCATGCTTCTTTATTTCATGGCATATTCAAAATGTAAAATTGTATGTGCCTATAATTTAATTGCAATTTAGTTATTTCTACTCTACCAGTAAGGGAAAGTAACCCTGGAGAAAAGCACCTGTAAAAGTTTAAATAAATTGGTAGCGAATTAAACTATAAAACTTGTAGGAGAATATTAAGCCTGTTCACACACCGCCTCTTAAGCATAACATAAGCGGAGGGATACACCGGAAGTTTTCTTAATTTCTTCCAATTTTAAAAATCGCAAGATTTTTAAAATTGGAAGAAATTAAGTTCAGAAGAAATTGGAAGAAATTGTTTAAATTCAGTCAGTCATCCATAGAAATGTATGATAATGTTTATGAGAATTAACTAAGTTATTTTACTAAAGAGAAACTACCATGAACGGAAAGTTCTGCATCGAACCAATCTTTGAATAACAAATGCATTTTAAAATTGTAGAGGCAGATAATATGTTTCATAAACTGGTTCAAATTCACACTCAAAACTACAGAATAATTCCATTCAATTATGAAGAGACAACCCAACTCCTTTAGTGGAGTCATGTTCACTGAGATTGTGTGAGTGTAATGCGAATTATGAAACAGATTTATGGAACTAATTAAATATGCATTTCCATGCCTGAAGCACATAGGAAATGCTTGATATGTTCAATAATAATATTCATATATCTGCATGCATAAAAGTAGCGGTTTCTGACTGTGTGTTGCCCTCCTCCCCCCTCTAGAAGTAGGCTAACATTTATCATCACCTTTTTCTTTTTGATTGAAAAACAAAACACACGATATATGGGTGCAAGTGAGCATCAATAAATTTGAATATAAGCTAAATTATATCTGATTTTAATTTAAATTAAAAATGTAAATAATGAAGCAATTTTATCCAGTCACTTTAGAAAATTAAAAAAAAAATGTATATCCTTTTCAATTTTTAAAAATAAAATAGATGTGATATTTGAAGCGAAATAATTGGGTATACTATAGCCTACGTCACAGGTTGTGTTATTCCTACTAAATTTAACCCATGAACGGCATTTTCTGCGAGCCTAACTTCAAGCCACAAATAAACAAACGAAGTGTTTGATCGTTTAAATAGCTGCTCGCCAGATTTTATTGCATTATAAAGAAAAGTAATTGATATTCGATTTTTGATTAATAATTGCTTTATGTGGATAGTAGCATAGAATTTAGCATTGCGTCATGGTAAATGTTATTCCTACTAAGTGGAAGTAGTTGTGTTTTTTTTATATTATACCCAATTGGAACAAAAGTAATTTTTTTGAAATAAATTTTTTTAATGTAATCTGGAAAAATTTAAAACGTTATCCACTAAAATGTGAGTAAAAAAACTGAAAATTTGCGAACTAACTTGTTCATTTTCACCTCTTCAATGACTGCCTTGTGTTCGGTAAATTTCAGTTAAAATGTGAATTTCAGGCACACAGATTTAAGTATTGATCTCCTTTGAAGCAAATGTCCATTCTTACTTCTTTGTTTTGTGAGAAGTTGGAAGACCGAACTAAATCTTCTCTCTACTAAATAGGTTGACGTGACCCAGATGAGAAGTCATTCGCTGGCCTTTTTTTTAAAATAATTATTTTCTTTGGACTGAGATTCGATACGGAGTGCCTGTCTGCGAAGCGGACTCCATCCATGGGTTATGCCTTTGGGCGACTGTAATGTGAGCAGATAATGGCCTGAGAATTGCAGATGCGTTCCTAAGTCCAAACTTACAACAATAGTTACTATCTAATATTGGGTAATATTATGGATCTAACAGGAATTTGGAGTAAGGATTAGGGGTGTCATACTCCCGAGTCGGGGATCACCTTATTGTTCATTTCGCCTTCTCAGAGAGTATGCGCGGTTAAAAGACTGGTATGACATTTACAACAATAATATTAAATTGCCCTCGGTAATCTATATTATATAAAACGCTAATACGTACGTATGTATCAATAAAACCGATGATATTTCTTTTCTCGCGCTGGCAACAGTTTTCATTTTTAATTGATTGGATTCGGCGAGCAAGAGCACGTAGTGAGCATCATATGGCTAATCCATATTATATAAAAAGCTAATACGTTTTAATTGATAGGCTTCGGCGCGCAAGAGCACGTAGTGAGCATCATATGTCTAATCGGGTGAATTCTCACCGAATTATCAAAAAAATTCTCACAAAATTATCTTCATCGAAGCCGATGCTTTACATCCGGCGTTCAGTACTATTTCATATTGTTTTACAACACATGGTTTGAGCCCTCTGGTGGGAAAGACTTTGAAACAAAACTTACAACAGTTACTTTTCTCAACAACTGAAATTTAGAATAGTGTGATTAAAAAAAACATGTGAACTGTCTGCAATTTCAAATTAATATTGAAATGCACATTTTTAGAATTTTCTACAGTGAAAAGTTTTCGGAACTTCAGTGTTCAAAAAAGTATACAAAAGCTAGAAGTTAAGAACTTATCCAATGAGCGAGCAAAGCGATTTAAAATTGGGTCGACTGTTCAACGATGGTTATAACTAGAGCCCGGATTTTGATGATCTAAAAAATCTCAACTAATGCCCTTAAAAAGTGCAAAAAATGCCCTTAAAAATGCAAAAATTGCGCAAAAAATGCCTTAAGAAAAGTAAAAATATTGAATTAAAATATTTTTTGCTCTTTAAAATTATTATGAGTCATTTAAAAGATATAAAGCAATGCAATACTTGTTCTACGCTCATTAAAGTTTGAAAAATATGTTTTATATCCTAAAATAACAAAAAAAGGAAAATATATTGACACCAAAATATTTTTATTTTGTATAGAAGCTTTAATGGATATAGCAACTTCCATCTCATAATATTACTAAATATCAGAATTACATTGGATTATTAAATGTTTTTTGATAATTTGAAATGTAAACGAGCGTCTCTTGTCTGAAAGTAAATTTTCATTCCTGCAGAAGCTTCTTTCAACGTCTACTGATGTTATAGGTGCGTACTTGAAAAAGACGGTCTTACTTACTGACAATTCTTCTTCAATTTGAAAAGATTTTACTTCACCTGTTAATATTCAGTAGATTTTCTTCATTGTTTGGAAGCCAGTGTAATAATGAAAATTGATAAAAAATAATAAAAATTGTAAAAAATTAACAGAAAACTTTAAAAAATGCATTAAAATGCAAAATACGCCCCAAAATTTCAAGAAAAATGCCCTATAAATCTAAAAAAATGCTCTAATAGACAAAAAATGTCCAAAAATGCAAATGTCATCAAAATCCGGGCCTTAGTTATAACATAAAAACAAATTGTAAGGTAATATTATATTATAAAATGGAGAAAATAATACTAATTTTTGAAACCCTTGAAACGAATTGGTTAAATATAAATTTTAGATGTGTGCTCTTTTTACGGGCAAAACGAATGCATAAATTCAAAATTTTAATTAAAATTGCAGATTAAACGCTTCCAGCGTTTCATGAGCTTACATTTTATTTCATCTCGAGAAAGTCATTCTTTAAAGGATAACACTAGTCTACCGTTTGGGATGAAATAGTATTAATTGATTTAACTTATAAAGGATACTCGTAGAATTTTAATTTCAAAATTTAATGTTTACGGATGAGACAAATATTTCAACTTAATCTATTAAGTTTTCAAAAATATAATCTTGTTTAACCTATTTCCTTTTCTATAAAATTTTCCAATCCCTAAACTGTGTATACTAACACCGTCAAGTACTATAGTGTTAATTAACGAAAATAAATATGTACACATCAACGAAAGCTAATTAATTTGATACTCTATCTTTATAATATTCCGCTAAGTTCAGGATTTACTTTTCTAGTTTACAAGAGACAATTTATTATCTCATTTTTGAAGTAATGAGAAAATTAGAAGCTCAATGTTTATTCAAAATATAAAGGGTTTCGGTGCATGAAGAATTATTATTCATTGATGAAGATTGAATATTCATAGATTTTATAACGTCTTTTATATAAATTTTATTTAACGTTAGATAATAGATCCACACGCATTTATCTACACATGATACGCCTTTTACTTTTGCATCGAATTTAAATATATTTTTCATAGAATCTCGATAATATTATGAATGCTTTAACGAATATGATAAGATTTCCTAAGTAAGAATATTCTTAGAAAATGTACTGATTAGAATTAAAGCAAAAAACAAGTTGTTAAAAATACCAATACTCAAAATGTATTGAACTGTAAGAATTCCTGTTTTTTTTCAAATAATTTTCCTTTAACCCTATTAAGTGACATTGTTATACTGGACATGGTTAGAGTAATATTATTATATAATGAGAAATATTATTTTTATTTCAGTCACATTGGCACAGGATTTGTAATAAACATAAACAGAGAAAAATTACAGACTAAATATCATAAATTTACGATTAATGATACTCAGTATTTGCCATACAGATATCGAACCTATCAACATATTTAAATGGAAAAAATAATAAAAATAATGCAGATTTTCATTCATCATTTCAAATTTCACAAAAATATAATTTTTATATGTAATTTCACAAATATGAATTTTAGAATAATATTATATATTGACAAATATTACTTTTATTTCATAGTCATTGACACATGATTTGTAATAAACATATACAGAGAAAAATTACAAACTAAATACAGTACGGAACCCGTTATCCGGAAATCAGAAAACCGGAAAACCAAAAAACCGGAACGAAATTCGATAAATTTTCCCGCCATTTTCAAAAATTTTTTTTTTTCCTCATAGGATTTTTCTTTCTATTTTACTTCATCGTTTTTTCTTCTTTTTAAGATTATTTTCAAAATTTTTTTTTTAGTTGGGTTTAACAATAAAAAAAAACGGCTTTTTGTAGCGATTCAGAAAACCGGAAAAATCAGTTATCCGGAATAGCGATGGTCCCGATCGTTCCGGATAATCGGTTCCTTACTGTATAATAAATTCGCAATTTGTGACACTTCATAAATATTTGTCTCGTAGATTTCGAATGTATCAACATATTTATAGGGTAATAAATAGTGAAAAATAATGCAGATTCACACGCGTATAATTTCAAATTTTACATTTATAACATTATAAGACACAGTTATATTATTTCTCCGAACACGTTGAATTGTTTAAAAGGTTATTATCACTAGTGAAGAATATAAGAGAAATGTTACATTTTTTTTAAAAAATGCTCTAAAGGAACGCGTAATTGTAAAATTTGAATAAAAAATGCAATAAAAAATTCCTCTACATCACTCTTAAATCAAACTGCAGTGAAACTTCTCGGTAGCGACCACTGTCCGTTCCACATTAAAATGGTCGTTGATGGAGGTGGGTCATTCAAAGAGGTTACCTCCATTAACTTCAAAACTGTTATCGAAGGTGCATGATTTTTCGAAAATGACACCGTCATTTTCTTGGTGCATAAATGACACTTCTGTTGGCGCCATGAAAAGGCCGAGCTATGAATTAAACATAGCGTCTATAAACATGATACCAACTAATATAATAATGTGTAAAAACAAATTTACCGATGATAAAGACATTTTTTTCTTAAAATAAACAATTATCATTTTACCACGTTTATATAAACTTGCCTTCGTGTATGTCTGTCCGGGTGGAATTTTGTAATCGATTTTAAACTAACTTCCCGACTAGCTACAAACTTCAAATTTGGCACATAGTTCAGAATTGAATGACAATGCATGAAAATTAAGAGAAAAAAGACATACAAAGTAAAATGAAATTAAAATTTAAAAAAAAAAATATTTTTGAGATTGTCTTTTGTTGTCGATTCCATTATTTCAAATTAGTATTACATGTCAGGTGAAAAATTTTTTACCGTCGGAGTATTTTTATTGGCTGAAAAATCACGTGGTAGGATCCAGTTTTTCCTCATTCATTTCCAGATTGTTTTGGTTGTCATCAGCATAAAACTAATGAAAGTTGTAAAGGTATTGTTTTTCTATAAAGACTTTTGTATCCCTAATTTAAAATGAAAGTTCTATTATTTTAGTAGTGGTCTTGTAGTAGTCTTGACTACTCTTGACTAAGAAAAATAATCTAAATAAAAATATATATTTTTAAAAACCACGTTTTTTGTAGTGAAGAATAATAATTGAAAAGTAATAATTTTTAAAAAATATAAAATAAAAATTAAAAAAATTATAATTTAAAATAAAAAAATTCAAAATAAAAAATAATATCTTTAAAAACCACGTTTTTGTAGGGGTGAATAATAATTAAAAAAAAATTGAAAACCGAAAAACGTGGGGCGCAGGAAATACATAACAGTACATATACACATTTTCTTACTCATACACATGCACAGTCACATATACATCCACATACATATGCATATACACAAACATATTCCACATCCACATTCAGATACAATTACAATTACAGATATACCTGTATATACACATATTCTCAAGAGCACACATACACACACTAATATAACATTACTGTTATGTATTTCATGCGCCCCACGTTTTTCGTTTTTCAAATTTTTTTTTAAATATTATTCTCCACTACGAAAACGTGGTTTTTAAAAATATTATTTTTTATTTTGTTTAAGTTTGCATTTAATTTTATATCATAAAAATGAGTTAGCTTTTAAAGATGAGAAGAGGGTTGTTCATTTGAGATGCTTGTTTTTCCTAAAATAACTCGTTTTTCCTAATTTAACTTCCAACTCTAAATCATTGATAGCATCGTCCTTACTGACTGCAACATGAGGTTGTCGTCCTCAAAGAGAGCTCTCTAAATAAGAGCCCCGCACAAATATTTTGAATACATTTTAATCTACTTGTTAGATTTGTTCAAAATTTTTTGTTTTGATATTTTTTAGTCTTTGCTGATGTTTGCCCGGTGGTTGGGATAGGTTTTAATGGTCTCTTCTAAAGGTTTTCTTTAACACAAAGTCCATGGAAAAAATTCAGTGCCTCCCTAAAAAGTGGTCGTCAATAGAGGTGCTCTTTCCTGGATGTTTCACTGTATAAAACTAGTACAAAGGCCCTACATTGTATCGTTCATTCGGGTAAACGGATCCAAATTGATTTGTATAAAAATGCACAAGAAAAGTAAACAATATTTTTACAATTCTACAAAGATTATTAGTTTGACTCGGTAATTGAATATTAATTGTACGCGGTAGATCCACATTCGGATAAATTTATTTATATGAAAATGCACACTAAATGGATACAGATTTTTACGAATTGTATGAAGATTACATGTACGAATCGATAATTGAAGATTAATTGTTATATCACACACTCGGTAAGAATGCTCCAAAATTATCGGTATGAAAATGCATACTGATTTTCGAGAATTGTATGAAGGTCGGTAATTGAGGAGTAATTGAATTGTAAACATTAAATCACACATTCTGATATCCTATTCCGAAATTCAACTGTATGAAAATGATATTATTATTACAAATTGTACGAAAGTTAATAATATGAATCCGAAATTTAAAATTAATCCGTGTTATATCGCGCATTCGATTATACTTTTCGGATATTTAATGGTACATTGTAAAAAAAAATTGGTGTATAGTTGCCACTATTTTCGTTGTTGTCTAAAAAGAAATTTTTAACTAAATTGAATAATTTTTTTAACTAAAGTAGCTAACAATTTTTACAGTACATGTAGTCACATTTTTAAATTTTTTTTTTCATTGTTACAGTTTTATTTATTTATCTATTCATTCTTTGTTTGCTAGTTTACTGACATAAGTTTTAGCCTCATAAGAATCAATTTAAAGGCTTTACTTGTAAAAAATTTGTTTAAGAAAACAAGCACATTTTTAGAAATACGAGGGTTGATTTTTAAGTAAGAGCCGTTTTGTTGTGAACTCTAACAGGTGACGCGTGAGTCGCGTCCAGCATTCCTTGGGAACAACTCTGTTCAGTTGCACGTGTGTAGGGAAACTGTAAGGTCAGTTCTATGTCATTGAAATGTTCTAAGTTAAGAAACCGCCAGCCAAGCACGATATACAATAAGTGATGCCTTTTTAGTCGTCAAAAAACCTGTCTGCTGCATACATTCACTGGCAGATTTGTGAAGTAGCAAAATTCCCTGCCATGCTTACAAGGAATTTTGCTACTCTATGACAATGACTCTCTCTGCAGCTCAGATCCCAGTTTTATTGGACTCGTTTGGTAGGGAAGTTTTGGACCTCCCTTTCCTACAGACCAAACCTTGCGCTGAGTGATTTTCATCTTTTCCAATATTTCAAACATCATTTTGGCGGCAATCACTACAACGGTAACGAATACGTGAAAACGGCCGTGACCACTTGGTTAACGGAGCAGGAGGCAAGTTTGTATTCTAAATTGAGTCGAAAGGCGTGATAAGTGTTTGAACAAACTTGGTAACTATGCTGAAAAAAAAGAGAAGCGTAATTAGGATATGAAAATTAATTTGGCCCTTTACTTAAAAAAAAACAACAACCCTCGTATATACGTGCTAATTTTTTAAAATAATTGTTATTTCGTCATTCATATGATCTTTCGCACGATAATTACAGTTCTGTTCATAAAAATGTACTTAATTTATCTTAACACCAAAAATGACAGCAACTATGAACAAAAATTTGTATCCGAGTAATATATTTTTTATGCACAGTATAAAATTTATTGTACGAATCTTCTATACATTAGTTGTACACCTTTTACATCAACCCAATGAATAAGATTAAATGTACTTATCCGCAATTGATGCTTAATAGCATATAGTGCATACAATTGGATTTTTTCTGTAAATTTAAATGATGAATGTAGGGCAGGTTTAATGATTTGGCGACTTGTAATATTAAGTTTTAAACAAAAATATTAGTTATATTTTTGTACTCCTTTTCAGTCTCGAGATAGAATAAGATAGAATGAATCTCGCAGATAGAATAAAAGTGATAATTTTTTTTGTATAAAAGATTATTTTTCTCAGGATCTATTGCCTTCATATCCAATTTTTACTTTTTCTTTATGAAAGTCAACATTTTTATACTTGGTTATGTTTTAAAAATCGATTTCTTTATCGCTTAAACGTATTTATAGTCAATTTTCGACAGAAATGTCATACTATAAATTTTTTGTATTAAAATAACTAACACGATTCAGGAAAAATAGAGGATTTTAAACTATAGGAAGGTTCCTTGAAAATCGATTCAATAGTTTCTTATAAATTTGGACATTTTAAGTGGTGGAAGGTAACACGATTAGAATGTTTTTAAATATTTGTTCATTATCATTTGAAATTCAAGGAGATACGCTGGAATCTTGTATCAGTTATTTCAATTCCCCGTTAACACAGATTCTTACAATGTTCATGGAATTGCAATGGAATAAGTTAGAAGAAGCCAGACAGTTTGGTTGTAGAAGAAGATTCTCCTCTCAAGAAATTCCTATTGATATGCTAATCATTGAATCGCGATAAAATAAATGGCGGGAGTCCGACATTGACCTTAGAATTGCAATCGAATGAATCTTCATTTCGACCTGCATTTCCACTTCGAAGGAGTAAGATTTCTTTTGCGGATTCTTTGATGCACTGATGATCACGTGTCATGAAATGAGTCAAAAAGAAGTCACTTTTCTTTCAGATTTCCCTTCGCGGTGTTCTTGTTAAATTGCTGATCACGGAATTTCAATAGCAAAATTTATTCAAGGAATTCTTATTAATCTGCTAATCATTGAACCACGATGGAATGAATAGCGGGAGTCTAACATTGACCATAGAATTGCAATTGAATGAATACCCATTTCGTCCTTCCATTTACTCTAGTATGGAATAAGATTTTTTCGAGGATTTCTTGATGTGATCCGTGTGTAAAGAAATGATTAAAAAGGAAGTCTCTTCTCTTTAAAATAAGATTTTCTTTTCACGGCAATGAACTGTCGAGCGCGGAATTTCAAGATTCATTAAAAAAAAAAATCCGAAACTGATCTTGGAATAGCAATAAATAAGAAGTCAGAAGAAATCCGAAACTTCTTCTATAGAATACGATTCTCTCTTCGTGGAATTCTTGTTGTGACACTGAGTGGTCATGGCCGTGTTAAGGTCTGGAAGGTGCACAACAGTCTTCCTCTCGGCCACTGAATACCGTAAGCGCATGCGATGCACAGATTCTCTCATCATATCTCTCACCTGCAACAACAATATATTTCATTTACTACACATGATATTCACTTTTATCGTATTCAGAAAAAAATTTTTAATATGTGTGAAAAAACAATGTTAGATCTGCAAATGAATGCTGTTCGGAACTGACGTGTTCCCAATGGTAAATATATATTTTTTTTTGTTACAAATTCTGTTCCGAAACATAATGTGACTTTTTAATTTACTTTCGTGTCTGCGAAGGTGAAATAATAATTCACACAAATTTTCAATGAATTGAAGCACCCAGAAAATCATTCTAGGGCGGGGGGTTTAAAATTAATTATCTTAGTTTTATTTTTCACGAATTTTGAACACTGTATTATTTTAAATATTGCAATAAATAAAGTCTTTAAACTAATAGTTATTTTTCATCAATAAAATTTTTTATTACGCAATCAAAAAATTTATTATTTATCGACATAGTTAAAATACAAAATATATAGATTGGGTAAAAATAGGTTATTAATAGTTTGGTCAGAAGGGCGTTTGATTTACTTTTTTCTAAAGATTGAACCCCTTAAAGGTAATTTTACTTTATGCATTATTCGCAAGAAATTAAGAAAGGCTTAATTTCGAGACATTAAGCAAACTGAAAAATTTTTGCTCACACATATAAGATTCGCTTATCCAAAGATAATTCCATGCAAAAAATAGTTTTTAATTCTTTTTTTATCATTTTATTTAATAATTATTTAATAATCGTCGATCCTGTGCCTGTTCAATTACACCAAAGAAGTCATCCTCCTTTTCTCTACATTTGAAAATAGTTTCTTTCCCTCCCTTAAAAAGATATTCAAAAAAAGTGTGTCGAACTGTTTTAATTATATGTTCTGTTTAAAGATCATTTACTCAATGAGAAAGAAAACTTTCGTTCTCAAATAAAAATTTACTTTAAGGTCATATTTTTTTTTAGTACAGATAAATTTCAGATAATCGAATGAATGATACCTTGCTTGCGTTTTCTAGGGGGAGGGGTTTAACCCTGAAAAATCTCTCTCTTCTGGGTGAGAGACCACTGAACTGAAGTGCTGATCTGAAATGACCGTTTCTGATGGCAATTCCTTCATGATTGATCATTTCACACCCTGAATAATCGTCATAATAATGCCTAAAGTACTATCGTCAATGTATATGGTGAACTCTTACGAGCAAGCTAGCGCATTCAAATTTTAACTGAGACTCACCATTGAATGACGATGCAATTGTTCCCTATATAGGTTGAGCAGAATTTATTGTCATTTTAATTCAAATTGGAATTTTGACCACTTTTTTGGCATACACAAACTAACGGAAAAAAATGAAAAGAAGAAATACAAAATGAAATAAATATTTTAAAAATAAAATTTTTTTCAATAGATAAAAGAGGAAAATTTATTTTATATTTAGCAGATATGAAATGAAAAACGTAAAGATCATAACTTTTGAATTTTATTACCACTGAATATTTCCCTCACGCATTGGATGTTGATAATTACATTCAGCTCATCATCAAAAAAAAAAAAAAAAAAAAAAAAAAAAAATCAAAAATGATGACGCACGCGCTCAGATAGTCACTAACAAGGGAAACTAGGGAAGTGTGACTCGCCAATTTTGAAATAAACTAGTGGGATGTATGCCTTATGAGGAATAATTTTAGGGGGCAACATTCGTTTCGGCCCATAATAGATAAAAAATAGATGAAAAGATAAACAGATAAAAAATAACTCAATATATAGAAAAATCGATATTTTATAACTTCAATGCAGACTATTAGTTATTGTAATTATCTCATACTCCAATTAATTTTATGGTACTTTCGCGTACTATATAATGCATATTTATTGTCAAAATTGATTTCGAAAATTTTATATATCTGTAGTTTTTCAGAAGAACATATTAGGTTAATTTAAAAAAAAAATTGACATCAAATTTTTTTAACTTTTTCTCTTCAAAAAAGTTTCCAAATTAATTGGAGTATGTAATTGCAAATCAATTAATTAATAATTATTAATTAATTAATTTGCTAATTAATTTATTAATTAGCAAATTAATTAATTAACCAATTAATTACAAATTAATTGGAGTATGAGACAGTTACAATAACTAATAGTCTGCATTGAAGTAATAAAATACCGATTTTTCTATATATAGAATTATTTTTATCTCTCACGGGACCTTCTATGGGCCGAAACGAATGTTGCCCCCTAAAATTATTCTTCATAAGGCATACACCCCACTAGTTTATTTCAAAATTTGTGAGTCACACTTCCCTAGTTTCCCTTGTAAGTATCAATGTACAAATGGTACGTAAATATATATAAATAAAAAAATACTTTTTATCTATAAAACCTGTGCAAATTTTCAGCAGCTGAAGCCTATTGACTCGTGACATTCAACTTTGCATAAAAAACTGAATCGGAAATTATATCTCACGTGCCCAGATAGTCACTGCATATCAACGTACAAAGTGTAATTAAATAAATATCAAAAGTAATACTTTTTATACATAACATAGGACTATTGCAAATATTCAACTGCTCCAGACTATTGACTCGTGTTTAGTATCATTCAACTCAGTGAGAAACTTAACAAGATTTTTAAACGAAACACATTCATACATATCATTACTTTTCTTAACTTGATTTTTCAAATGATATTTCAAGCCATTTAGTGTTAACACTATTAAATGCACTAAATTAAATGTTAAACATAAAACAATAATTTATTAATATATGACGACACACTGACACAACAAACAATTACACAACACAACAAACGCTTACACAACAATTTAGTTCATTCAAATGCCATGCAAGAAATACAATCGGCACATATGATATTCATGCAAACAAATTAACAACTAAAAAAAGGCTATGGAAAGCAGTACTCAGCACAAAATATAAATCAAATTTGTACTTTTATGATGTTAGAAAAATTTATATGTCTTAAATATCAGCCAGCATTTAATAGTAATTGAAGTATTAATAATTCTGAAGAAAATGCAAGATGTCTTAAATTAGACTGACGGTTCTTTCTGAAAAATTTCATACGCTGTTGAAATGAAAATAATAATTAAAAAAATTCTTGCAGTAAATTTGTGGGTGAGGCATACATTTTTTTTCACAGACTTCTTGATTTTAGTTTAATAATTTTTCAAAAAATGGCACCACAAATAGTAAGCATATGAACTAAAGAAAAATTATCCCCCCCCCCACAGTAAAAAGATAGGTACTTTGTTTTACTTCGCACTAGAACTGTACAATGGGCTATTGGCGACGGTCTAGGAAACTTCCCTGAGGATGATCGGAAGACATACCATCGCAATTTTGGATCCTCTGCAGAAGGGATGGCTCCCTTGCTTTTGTAGCCCCCGACCACCTGAGCACGAAGTGGGGCACGTTACGGTAGAACAGTTTAACGAGGACCGATACCGCGCACCCTCGGTACCTACGAAGGCTGATCAAAGTGATCACACATCCGCTTACTGACCGCAGTGAAGCTTGACTTTGGCTTTCTACTGGGATCTTTACGATCAGTCCACTGCGTTTAAAAAATACATAAAAAAATGTCCTTTAAATGAAAATATGGTTTCCTTTGCATGTGATTCGCTGCAAATAATGGATACGCAATTTTATTTTTCTTCGTTTGTCATGGACCCATTTCCAAAATTCCGCATTTTAGTGTGGCCATAACAGCAACTATTTACAAACAGAGAAATGACGTGAGAATGGTACCATTGCTAACCAGGTGATCTCCACGACTTTGGCAACATTTTTGCGACAAAAACTTTATTTATTTCCCACAGTTATGTATCTCTAAATGCATAAGGAAGCAAGATATCTGATAATTCACTAGAAACGTGGTGAATTTTCTCTAACAAAATTGTCACAGATAGTGTAACTATATGAGGAAGGTCTTCTCTCTCACTGGAGGTGGGTGTGGTTCAAGTAGGGTGGTGGGGCTGGACAAGTTTCTTCCAGTGGTCGATGAGAGAAGTATCAAAAGCTTTGAAATCATTTTTATCTCGTATTCGTTGCAGCAGTCAACCCTAGACTCAATGGCGGTAGGAGTTCTTTAGGTAGACAGGTACTTTTATTTACGTTGCACTAGAGCTTCACAATGGCTATTGGCGACGACCTGGGAAACATCCCTGAAGATAATCCTGAGAAAACATGCATACGTCACGTGACATTTTATAAGGAGGACACTTTCCCACACACGTCACAGATCGTAATTTTGACCTGAACCAGAGCACGATGAATCTCAAATCCAGTACATTAATCCCGAGGCATTGATTTGTAATGGGAACTTGGAGGACTTGGTGACCCCGAAAGATTTAGCGATCACCTTGACATTTTGTACACGGGGAGTTTTCGGCCTACGAGTATCAAATCTCTGAAGGGCCCAACGCCGTATCAGCCAGGCTATCCCGGCTTCAGGTAGAGAGACTACAATGTACCATTTCGGTTTTAATGTATGAATCAAGCGCCTATTTGTTTATACAGAATCATATAGTTTTACTAAAATTAGAAACAAAAATGTTCAGATTTGATAAGCATTCATGCTCAGTATGCATTTGAAAGTGAAATCTCCGATGATTTTTTTCTTACAAGCGCTATATCCCGATTGCAGTTGATGGAGGATATTTCAAAATAATTATAATGAGATTTGCTTTCATTAAGAAATTTCAAATAATTGTGTTGTGATTTTCCTATATTTTTTTATTATCTGCCATTTGTCAGAAAAATTTTCAACCTAAAACCAGAAACTCTAGGATAAAAAATTTATGTCCTGTCACTTTAATTTAGCGTATTTTTTTTCTTTCAAATTTAACGTCACATTTTTTTTAAAAATTTTAACTTAAACAATTTTTCTGTTTTAAATTTTTGAAAACCGACAGTCAAATTTAAGATATCCAGCACTATTTATAGTACAAATATTCTTCGTATAGTATGCTGCGTACCAACATGCATTACATGGAACATGCACGTACTGTTTCACATAAAGAAAAGGTCTCACAGCTCCACGTCTTCCACGGGGTGCAACGATTTTGCTCAAAGGTTCTGAACGAGTCGAACGTCGCCATTCCGAAGTTGAAGTCAGACTCCTCTGCAGACGTATTCTTTGGAGTGATCGTCGAATCAGGCCTTGAATCTTTTTGATTAAATTAAATTAATTAAAATTAAAATAAATTAATTTAAATTGTAATTTAAATTAAAATTAAATTAAATGAATTTATTTTAAATTAAAATATACTTAAACATTTAAATGATAAAACTAAATGAGTCACGTAATACAAAAGTTCCTTTTGAACTCCAAGTACAAATTTTAAAGGGAGGTAGGACACTCCATAAGGATTGAGAAATTGCACAGTAACCAGCAGCCGAAAATATCCTTTTAATGGACTGGCTGTGCGCGCACATTTGAGCTGACAGTCTTATTTATCCAATTTGAATTATATTTATGTTCTCTTATTAATGATTGTCAAAACTACATTTATATTGGCCCGAAAATAGCTGTTTTAATATTGTTTACTGATTAGATAGCCGAATTGGCGAGCTCTGCAAGTTAGACGCCAAATCAGCAAGCAACGATAAAATATCTTAATCTGGGTTTATTTTAATGCAGGTTTCGATAATATTTATTAGAAAACATAAAATTAGTTTAAAAATAAGATTCTGCCGATAAGTAAAAAAACTGGTTTAATTGCTTTTCAACAAACAGTCTATAACAGGAAAGCTTCTGAAGCAGTATAAATTATAGTGGAATTCTCAATCCTCATAGAGATTGCAATTCCTTTCGGGTTTAATGCAATTCTCTATCTTTATAGGTTGTAGACCTTCTCCGCTGTGGGTTATTGAAATAACCAAATCTTAAACCAAATTTATCATAAATCAATTATCCGAATTCGGGTGTCTCGAAATGGTGATTTTCCCATACCCCGCTCGGCCAGTGCATTTTCTTACACTGATTTCCTCGACTTTTATTCTGCAGTGTTTCTATAAGTCAGTTTCTTATAAATAAATATGTTTTATAAACATTAATAAGCAGTGATAGTAATGAGCAGCTTACTGCTTCTGAATTACAGATAGGTAGGAAATGTTTTTATTACCTGGTTTTAATTATTAGATTAAGTAGAATGCCAGTAGTTCCATACACTAAATTTTCTAATAAAAAATTATGAAAAACCTAAAAAATGCCCCCTTAAGAACTTTTATTTCTTATTTAACTGCTATAAAATTTGGTTTTTCCTTTTTCGTTATTTTTTTTAAATCATTCTTTAAAGTTTAAGTTTGGCGCAAAATAAACAGTTTAAAAAAATAATACAGAGTATGCTAATGTCTTTTTAAAAAAAAACATATTCGGGGCTTCAAGCAACAATAACAAATTTTGGAGTTTTAAACTAAGTGAAAATATCATAATTTATAAATGTTTCGAAATCGTGTTTTCTCACAGATTTCTGAAGAAATATTTATTCGATAAAACCCCCAAAAAATGGTTTTAAAATATGACTTTGATCGTACTCAATAATGTTAGAACCACGTTTTGTTTTCTTACCCAGGGCACCTATTTGGCTTAGAAAAATCTAATAGTGCAGACTAAACGGGAAAAAAACACCACAACCATTCAAATAAAATTGTGTTTGGATGGTCCATTGAAGAAAATATCCCTTTCAGCACGTCAATTTTCACTTGTGTAGTTGCACTCCTGCGGTCTGTAGAGCAGTCCGCAAGGTAAAATAGATTAAGTACGTAATGCCAATCTTTTAGTGTTGTTTATTACATAGGTTACTTTTTCTTCAAAATCTACAGTCAGAGATGAATTTTCAGTCAGAAAAAAAGAAGAAAAAAACTGATAGCGTCATTACATATTTTTAAGCCGAATGAGAACCCTGTCATAAGCTATAGACATTGTTCATTCAGTGCATTATGGCAAAGATTTAGAATAAAAGCAGTGATTAAAAATACATTTTTTGAAAATATAATCATATGTACTTACCTCACCATTTAAATAGCAGAATATTAAAGAAACAACAAAACCCTAAAATAAGAAAAGAAAATCAAACTTAGTCATCTAATCAGAAGACTTTTATTGTAGATTTTGAAACCGAAACATTAAAAAGGAAAATAATGCGAAACATTGGGCTCGCTCCAAATTCTTTCAACTATTGAAAAGCCAAACTATTGTTAACGGTTTACTTTTCGAACGATTCAGTTCATAGTTTTCACGTTACGTCGTTACTCGTTATTTATCCAATTTTTTTTTTAATAATTCTAGCAGAAAAACAAACTATAATGAAAGAAGTTTAAAACTGAAAAATTATAAAAAACAATTCGCGATTCTTTAAAAACTTAGGGAACATTCTTACTGAATCTGATTTCATCGCTCAGCTTAAAATGCACCAATCAAATTCTCAATTTCTAAATGTATATTTCATATAAATATTTATTTTGAAGAAAAAGTTACAAAAAAAATTATGTCGGTGTAGCTTACATTTTGTATTAAAACGAAAAGTTTGTTTTAAGAACATTTTAATTTAACACAAGATCGCTTGTTTTTAACAAAAGTTGAAAAAGTTAAAATTTTTTCTTAAAATTAAAACCGATTAAACGTTTTAACGGTAGAACCGTTTGTTCGCCAGCGTATCATCTGAACATCATGGCGCGAGCGCTTCAAAAAAACCATGTCATGGAACTGATCTATTCATTATGTTCTTCGAAAGTCATTTTCGTTTTCACGATACTATCTAGTTTAACTGATTTTATTCCGATTTTTATTTGTTTACAGATACTTAATAACTTTTGAACTAACGATTGGATCTTCACTTTTTAGGTATCAATTTGGAATGTTTCGAGGGGGCTGACCTCAAACATGCGAATTAAGAATTCTGAGAAATTGAATTTTATGCATACGACTTCTTTAAAATTCGATTTCTCAGGAATTGTTCAGACTTTAAAATGATGTAAAAAATTATGTACCTTAGAATTCTAAATTTTTTCGACTATCACGAAATTATCTTTAGGTAATTTAATTTTGTAATTGCGTTCAAAAATGTTTCAATTCGCTTAAAAAGTTTTCGAGGTATAGCGAGATACGCAAAAAGTAAAATTAGCATCAAAGGGAACAAACTTTGGATCTCTCTCCTGTATGGGGAACCTATTTCTCAGATATCTCATATATTTTGGGGGACAGAAATCGTCACATAAAATATCGTCTGGACTAATTAATTAGCATATTTGAGGTCACTTCCTCGAACTATTAGCATTGAGTCCTAGAACATGTAGTGTAGATCAAAAGTTATTCAGGGTGGTCCGTTTTCTTTTGACGCACTGTACAGGAGAAAGTTGTTATGGTAATGTTTGACCTCGAAGAATAGTCAAGTGATACTGAATTTAATTATTTTTTTTATTTTGAAGGGTTCGACTTCTAAAAACATAATTTGCTTTGTCTGATAGCATAAAGTCACCGGGAAGGGCAACAAATAATTAAAATTAAAAAAAAAGGAATGGAATTATTTCAGCTTAATTAATGAGCGATACACGTCTTTCAATTTTGTGCATGATTTCATAGGGCTGATCAATACCGATTTATTAATCATTTGAATTTTTTCCACTCCTTACGAAGAACGTTCATTTAACTGGTCAACGCTCAGCGTCATATATTTAGGACAGTTCCTTTTTTCAAAGACAGTCATTGTGGTGTGAAACTTTTTCCAGCATTTTCATTTATCTGGGTGAATTAAAAGATTCTCAGATACCACAATGATTTAGTTATTTCTGATTAGATCTAGAATTATAAGAAGCAAGTACCTTTTGATCATCAATTATGCCTTTCATTTTTCAAAAATCAATCACTGTAAATATCAAATCATGTTTTATCTTTATTTTCAATTTAATTCTACAATCAATATTTCTAGTGTTAAGTAAAAACGTCAATCTGTCATATTAAATTTTTTCATTGTTTTATCATTTCACAAGCAAACGGCTTGCTTTTTTTTTTATGGCTACCACAATGTATTCGAATGAACTTCAATGTATGTCATAATTAAATATGTGCTAGTTAAAATATAGGAATTTAATTAGTGAAATATGTATCAATTTATGTTAACATTTATTTACGTCAACTGACGTATATATATGTCAAATTATGTTTATATTTATATATGTCAACTTAGATTCGATGAATCAGATATTCAAATGTTATATTTACTCAAGCAAAGTGCTTGTTTTTCTATTAGCTACCACATTGACTGCTAAATTCAAAATGTTATTACTATAAATTTTCTGTAAATTTCTAGATGTATGGGATAGGGGCTGCTAAGAGGCCCAGGTGCCCAATTTTTGTAAATAAAAGTAAAAAGTAAGTACCTTTTGATCTGTCAAAGACTTTTTGATTGCCCTAACAGTAGAAAAACCAATGAATTTCGATAATATATTATACCACTTTTTCTATAATATATAAAACCACTTTTCGATAATATATAAAACCACTTTTTGTATCATTTCAGTATATAAATCCGGGACAAAACGGGTTAACTAGTCAAAAATAAATTTGTATATTGTTAATTAGTCAGCGCCTTAAAAAAAATTCTCTTTAAAACAGGAGAAGTAGTTTTGTATGGATTGTATGTAAATTTAAATGGGATGATCACGTTTCCAAAATTGTAGTCAAAGCAGCTATTATACTTCAAAATATCCTGTTTAGACTTAATTTGGAGTTGAAACTAAAAAGGTTTCTTTATATATAGGTTACTACGAATGATCGATCTGGGTGGTTGCTGACTTCCACCGGTGAATGCTGACAAGCACGCAGTCTCTTTGGTAAAAGTCCGAAATACGAGTATATACTAGGTCTAGTTAAGTGCCACTGCCCGGTATACACTTGCCCGGTATGCCCTCTATGAATGTTTTTTTAAGGTCATGTGTCCAGTATGTGTTTAACCGGTACTTTGAACACTGATGTTTCTCCTAATCTATCCTCAGCAGATATTAAAATATCGAATAAATATAATAATATTAATATTTAATATCAAATCGGATATTACAAATATTTCGGACATTCCTCAAAGCGACAATGTGGTTGTCGACATTCACTGGTAAAAGTCGACATTCTCTTGATTTTGGTCATTCATGGTAACACATCCACAATAATAATCCTATTGTAAGCATTGTCTGTGCATGGTGCAATATAGAACCTATTTTAAAAATCGGCATGATACCAAAATTAGATTCTACAAAAACTGACTAATGCCAGAGGGTTCATGTGCAACTTCACAGGGTTGCCAAAGGCGACTAAAATTGCAAAAAGACCTCATTCATAAAATTCAAATTGTAATTAAAAGAAATTAAAATTAGCAACTTATTATGGCATATTTCTTTTTAGTTGTTATGGAAATTGAATGCAAAGAATGTTTTTGCTACAAATATACATAATTTGTAATGTAAGCGGTAGTTCCGATTGAATAATTGAAAGAGATAATAAATAAACAAAAATGATTTGAGTTTCAACCACTTTTTACATTATAGTCGGCGGTGGCATTCTTCCATACATCGATATCCAGTAGAGTTAATTTGAACCTTCTTTCACAAAGCCCAGCTTATCGATATTTTCTAATTCGCTACGTCCCACAGTTACCAACTTAAGTATATCTGGAAGATACAAAATCAGGTCTGACAACAATTATGCTTTTTGCTAAATATTTCATAGAGTGGTAAACCTTTCAAAACTCTCAAAGTTTTTGGTAATTTTGCCAATATTTTAAAGGCCTCTCCACGAGAGATCGAGTTGCAAGTGGCGTGAACTTTTGAATCAATTGTATGTGATAGCGAAGAAAATGCTTACATCACGCTTAAGAGCTTTGTAATGTAACTTTATTCATTAATCTTATATTTGCAGGGATGGAAATAAATTAAGAAAAATTTTAATAAATTGGGAGCGAATTTTCACTTATATCACAATTTCAGGGTTTCCAACTACTACGCGTTTTACAAATTATTTTATCGAGACAATTAAAAACAATAGTTTAAGAAATATTTATAATTTTCCTTTCATACATTGAAAGCCTAACCAATAGAAAATTCGTTCGTTCGTTGTAGTGGAACTAGGCGTCAGAGGCCTTACGCGGCCCTTTTCCCATTCATCCTAAAATTAGACTAAGAAACATACATGACAAAAATTAAGTTTGGAGAGCAAAATGGAGTTCACGTGAGAGGAAAAAAATATTGCACTTTGCATTATTATTAGGTAATAACAAAATTACAAGTAATTAAAAAGCACATGAGAAAAGGTAAAAGTAAAGTACAATGAGAAGATAAACACTGATAAATATTTACTGTTTGGGAATACATACAAAAAGGGGGGGGGGGCGTGTTAAAGGAATGTGTGACGCTGTTAAAGTAGAGACCCAGCCGTCCTGGTAATTACCACTCGTTTCGGGTTGCTCTCTACACTTAAGTTACAGGGATTAGCTTACCCCTGATTAGACCCCGAGGCTAATAGAAAATTTGACGAGTGGTTTTTTTTAATAAACTTTCAAATCATATTTAAGTAGTGATTGAAAAAGTAACGTAAAATTAAATTTTTAAAGAAAGAATAATACATTAAAGCATAAACCATTAGAAATTTTTTTTTCAAAAATCGGAGAAAGTTGGCAGGCCTGCTACTTATTAAAATTTGAGTCTAGTGAAACTTGCTGCATAAGTATAATTACTTTTTAAGAGTGTCCATCATAGTAAAGTAGCATTTGATGTGATACTCTGAATTCATGATATGTAGTGATGGTAAAATCACTTAAAAAAAATACAACACTAAAAATAACTTAAATTACGTTAAAACTAAAAAAAAAAATTGTTTTTACGAAGCAGAGCAGGCTGGCTTCCTTATTTGTTTCTTCTTTCAAATGTCTCGTTTCTTTTACATTGAACAATTCTAAAAGAAAACTAGGATTTCAAGAGGGGATATAAGGGGGGCACTACAAATGATCTCTAACTTCGTATTGGGAAGAAAGAAAACCAATCGCATTGTTAAAATTTTAAACAATGGTGAAATATTTCTCATATCATTGAAAAATTCCGAAGTAGTGAGTCATATCAGAGATTCTATAACAAGACAATATTTTTACTTATAAGTAAACTTAAAAATGAGAATTTCTATTCGATTTAAAGTGCCTATATTTAATAAAATAGATTATAATGTCTTTTTTATTTTTACAATTGTACCACTTTTATTTTTAACTTTTAATTTATATTTTATTAATTTTAACAACTATAGAATTCTTTCTTTCTTTATTTATTTAAATAAACTGGGCACCTATCCCATTCATCATTAAATTACATACAGTAAGGTAAAATACATTGATTTGGCAAACATTGTGGTAGTCATAAAAATAATCAAGCCGTTTGCTTGTGAAATAATAAAACAATGAAAAAATTCAATATGACAAATTGACGTTTTTACGTAACACTAGAAATATTGATGGTAGACTTAAATTAAAAATAAAGATAAAACATGATTTGATGTGTACAATAATTGATTTTTGAAAAATAAAATACATAATTGATGAACAACTATTGAATTAAAAATATCCCCCAAAATTAATAAAGAGCAATTACATGATAAACGTGGTGGCTGTTCCGTTTCGAGCAAAAATTGGTCGAATAAGGATAAATCCCCTCAAATTATAATATATCATCTATTTTAAAGTGAAGCAAATTGTCAACTGAGGTAAAAAATGTTAATCTACAGATTTTTCAGTTGTGAACGTGCAAAAAAATCGATCACAATAATTTAACTTTGATATCTTATCTGCAAACATTTTATGTTTCAAAAGATAGTTTTTCCAAGTGGTAATGATATGAAAATGGATCAATGTGACTTGAAAATAAATTTGCATTTAACGTATGGAAAGTATAAACTGACTACTAATTTATAAATAATAATAAAATCATAACTATGCCATATCCTTCGTTGAGTTTGTATAAAATTCTTAAAAAATAGTTTTCAATGTAATTATAAGTAATAGAATTAGTTTCGAATCTATTTCAAAGAGCTATAAATGAAAAGGCGTACATATCAGTTGTTAATTATTAAAAAATGTACTTAAGCCATGAAAAGTGCTTTTATAAAAAAGTGGAGGAACATTACTGATTTAATTAAATTGTTTTCAATTATTAGCTACCCCAATAATTTTATACGAAATCATTTTATCTTTATGTTTGCTGGATTAGTAATCATGAAAAAACACTTTTATCGAAGAATTATTTCGAAAAAATTAATTAGATATTTTATTAATTTAACAAGTTCGATTTAAAATAATTTAATGAATAGTGATAAGTGATTAAGTAACAATTATAATATTGAACTTTTAACAAGAATATTAAAAAGTTCTAGAGATTCATAAAAAGTAGTAATCATATGACTAGTTTCATTATTTTGTAATAAAGGTAAACATTAAAATTTTCACACAACTATTTTACAATTTTTTAGCACATTGCTTGGCGGCAATTTTCCAAAAAATGTATTACAGTTGTTATAGATCAAAATTATAAAAAAAAGTTGTAGGCAAGATTTCATAAGAGTTGAAGAAAAATTGACATTGTCAGTACAACTTCAATTTGGAAAAAAAAACTATGACGAGCGATTGTAGTAATGATTACAAATATGCTGGATCATTTATGTTTGTAGTAATTACGAAAATTCTTTGAAAAATGGAGCGGAAAAAAGTAGTTTTGCAACCATGTTTTACACTTTAGTATGGTTTGTAAAAATTTCAACACGATACCCCAGCAACGTGCTAATATTTCCCGGAAATTTTCGGACTATTGACAACCCTCGGTTAAACATAATTCCTCTTTCACTAATTCTTTAAAAGAATCTGCGAACAAAAATAATGGGTCGAAATAAAAGTTCAAAATCGATAGAGGGATGTTGGTTAGTTTTAACTTACCCTTTTTTTTTAATGCTGGTCAATGAAAAGAAAGCTATCAAAGGTCGTGTATCGGTTTCCTTTTTTTCTTTGTAAAAGTTGTTACAAAACTATTTTTTAATGGCCCAAAAATATTTTTATAAGCAATGAAAAATTTTGAGCCCATAGAAATATACCTTTCACTTCACAAAAAATCGAATAAAAAAGAATTTATTTTTACTTAATAAAAATTGGGGAGTACAATTTTTTTTAAAAAAGATTTCTTTTTATTGCTGAAACACGAGAAGTCATTAAATTTAGATTACAGAAGTAAAAAATTATAATAGGGATCCATTTCAGAAATCGAAATGCGATGAAGAATAAAGCGCAAAACTATTTTTAGTATTTCAAAATGCTGTTTATGTATTGAATGAAGAAGAAAACGAGAGAATAATTCTATCTCACTTTTTGTGTCATAAGCTAACACCTATTAGGACAGAATTACTTTTTTAAAATTATACACAAATATTTTATCAGCGTAGTTTCAAGTAGCTAAACTGTTTTTAAACTATTTTAAGTTAAACTATTTCTTTTATCATAAATTAGCTGCCTCCGACTGCCAAATGATCCGTAAAAATCAAATGCCAAAGGCGAATAAAAAGTGGTGATTCATAAAAATCTATTTAATCCGTTTTGTTCCGAATTTATAAATTGAAATGATACAAAAAGTGGTTTTATGGAAAAACTGGCATAATATATTATCGAAATGAATTGTTTTTCTACTGTTAAGGCTTTCAAAAAGTCTTTGATTGATATAAAAGTACTTGCTCTTTATAATTCTAGATCTAGTCAGAAATAACTAAATCATTGTGGTATCTGTGAATCTTTTAATTCACCCAGATAAATGAAAATCCTGAAAAAAAGTTTTCCACCACAATGAATGTTTTTGAAAAAAGGAACTGTCCTAAATATATGACGCTGGGCGTTAACCGGTTAAATAGAAAAATATTGGCAACATACTCTAGTATTTTGTCGTCAGTTCACTATTGAAAGTGATTGCATACCCAGGCATACCCTCCAACTTATGAAGATTTTGAAAATAATTCTTTCTAGTGGTAGCGAACCAAAGTAGAAATTTTTAAAGCAAATGGATCTCTCCTAAAACTTTTATCAGAACTTAAGAATCTAGCCATATGGCCTGCACTTTTATAAGTAATAGTGGACAAGTTGCGCTAAAATTAATTCTTTTTAAATATTAAGACATTAATTTTGCTACCGTCTGAAAAGAAGATTTCTGAAACTACGGAAATTTCGTAGCAGTTGGAGGGTATGCATGTGCGTACCTGCCAACTCTTCCCTAGAATGGATTTTCCAAGCGGTACTATAAAAAGTACCAAGAAAATAATTTTATTCAAAACTATATTTATATATTGACGAGGTGGAAGTTTGCTATCGTGAAGTCTATCATGCTTTTACATATTTGGTGTAAATGGATTATACATATTTGGTTTGGTTTATATGTAGTAGTGGTGAAACTCATTTATAATTATTATTACAGTGCAAAAAGTTTAATGTATTAACATAAATTTCACTACCACTTTAAATAGGAAGATAAAATCTTCCCAGGAAACCGAAGAATTGGAAACCGAAGAGGAATTGCCGGAAAGAGATGATTGTTTACAAATCATCCCTTAGAATTTCACAAACTATAACTTTCTGCATTTATTAAAAGAGACCACTATCTGCATTTATAGCCGCCCGTGGCAACCCTGATGAACTTAATGTGTATAATTCCTTCTGCAGTTCAGGAATGCCACATGCGATTAAAAATGTAAAGATGGGTGAAGATATTCATACTAGAGATAAGGAAGAATATAATTTAACCGTTACCTGTAGTCCGTCCATGGAATAGTTGAAAAAAGTGTAGCTTTCGAGTGTAGTGCAATTGTCTGACCTCGGTGGACGATAGAGAACAAAAAAGAAATGCAATCCGAACAGAGGCACTAACACCAGGGTGGCTCGAACAGCTTTTCTGCAGACAATACATCGTTACAATACATTACAATATGAATAAAACATTAGAAAGCACTTTTTTGTGTGGATACAATCACGTGAGTTGATGACGAGAAATCTTTTCATTATTTTGACTTCAGCTTTTTAAAATTTTTTAATAATAAAGTAAAAGTATAGATAGAACATGGAAAATAATAAAGATATTATTGAAAGGAGAAGGAGGAAAATTATTGAAGTAAAATATTTTTTGAAATATATTTAAAAAAAAACATATTAAAAATCCGGAAAACAAAATAATTAAAAGATCTTTTCCTTATTTGTTTTTCGGTTTTTTAATATACAGGGTGTTCCAAAATTATCTTTACATCACCTGGCTTGAAATTGATTACAGACTGGAAGAGCTTAGGGCCACCAATGGTGCGCATGTTGAAGTGTACTAAACAAAACTTTATTAGTTACAGTAATACATGCAAAAGACAGAATATAAATATCTTGTTTATTTTCGAAGTTATGAATTTTTGAAGTTATAAAGAGAATTTTGGAGCACCCTGTATATATATATATATATATATATATATATATATATATATATATATATATATATATATATATATATATATATATATATATATATATATATATATATATATATATATATATATATATATATATATATATATATATATATATATATATTCTTCTCTTTTCATTAATCTTTATTATTTTCCAAGCTTCCTCGATATTTCGAACTTATTTTATGAGTTCTATATACTGGCAGCTTATGCGCAGTAAATAAAACTTATTAATTTTTTAAATTTTCTTCGTTTTTCTTTTTTATCTTTTTCTTTCTTTATTGTGCTGTCTAGTTTCGTCTACCAAAATTGTTTAACCCTGAATTTATTCAACCCATTTTACGCCCAGACGGGATTTTCCTATCCAGCGGCATTTCACGACCCGCCTTGCCATTTAGCACCTTTTTTCTAAATTAAAAAAATTGATTCTTGGCAATTTTTTTATTTCAGCTAACAGATTTTAAAAGAGATAAAAGCTTGTATGATTATTGGGACCAAATACAGCCGCCCTTGCTTTCCAGTTAATATAAATAACCCCTTGCCAATTTTTGTAGGGATACTCCCAGAAAGGGGAAACGACCATAGGCGATCCCTGACTCCGAAGTATTCCACGCTTTATATTTATACTTAACTTTAACACAGATTGAGGATAGAGAATAAGTATAAACTTAATGTCTGCTTCTGAAAATTCTAGCGTACTGATTCTCTACCTACTGTTATCAATACATCGTCTCTACGATCTGGTACATACTGCTATTAATACAGTTGCACTACTACCTACTGATATTAATACAGTCGCTAAACTACCTACGATCTGTTACCCACTGCTATAAATACAGTCGTCCTACTACGTAGTGCTATTAATAGAGTCGCCCTACTGCCTACTATCTTCTACCTACTGCTATTAATAGAGTGGCCTTGCGATCTGATACCTACTGCTATTAATAGAGTCGCCCTACGATCTGCTACCTACTGCTATTAATAGAGTCGCCCTACGATCTGCTACCTACTGCTATTAAGACTGTCGCTCAAGGATCTGCTACCTATTGCTATTAAGACAGTCGCCCTACGATCTGCTATCTATTGCTATTAAGACAGTCGCCCTACGATCTGCTACCTATTGCTATTAAGACAGTCGCCCTACGATCTGCTACCTACTGCCATTAAGACAGTCGCCCTACGATCTGCTACCTACTGCCATTAAGACAGTCACCTTACGATCTGCTACCTACTGCTATTAAGACAGTCGCCCTACGATCTGTTACCTACTGTTATTAATATAGTCGCTCTACGATCCGCTACCTACTGCTATTAATAAAGTCGCTCTACTACCTACGATACCAAATACATACTCAGATCAAGTTTAAGGAGAGGCTGTAGAGGGATTGTTAGTCTGTTTGTGATTGCAATAGTGTCGATTGCATTTACGTGTAAGTTCATTAAACCATCTGAGGTTAAAAGCTTGTGTGTGTGCACTGTTATTTGAGCTGTAATTAAGTGCTAGAAATATCTCTATTTTCTGGAAGATTCTGGTAATAAATATTTGAAAACTTAAGGGAGTGTTTTATTTATTTCTAATTGAAACGAACCGCCTACTTAGTAGAGAAACAGCTCTTATTATAAGAGAAATAAATGGTGAATGTGCACAGTTAAAAGTTCATAAGTTGCTTTGAAATTAAAATTTAACCAATTCAGTGTTAGAAAAATCTAAGACTAACATTATTGAATGCCATTTTCTATAGAATATGACCAGACTAAGGAAATTTTTTCTCGCGACGCTTTTGCACTAGTTTGGGTGATCGAGCATAGCTTATTCGTAACGCTGTATTGGTTGAAAACATTTTAGTAAATACATATGAAAGATACTCAAGTACACTAGTAGCCTATAACTTACCTAAATTGACTAGGTTCATTAGTGTGCGTAGCTCGAAGTTTCGTCACAAGGACACGAATAATATTACACAAAAATGCGAAATTGAGCTAAAAATGAAAACAATTTAAATAAGTCAATAACATTAGATAATATTGGAATAGATACATTTTCATATCAGCCATTTCCTTCGGATTTTGTGGATGAATTTATTTTTATACTTAAAGTGGTAGCAAAACTTATGCTGTTCTGTTTCATACGCTCAAACTTCACTGGAATTTCCGCTGTTTTTGAAAGAAAATTTCCCAGTGTAAAAAATGGTTAACTATTACTTCAATAAGTTAGAATGAAAGGATTTTCATTCACAAATGTACCGAAATAATTTAAACAGATATATAAGAGCTTAAAATATTTTATATTATGAATATATTATTCATTAATGTTTTTTCTCAAATGCAAAAATGACAACTTGCTCCGCTTTGTAATAAAACATTTTCTAGTGGTTACGAAATTTAAGCTTTTTACTGTAAAGTATTTCTCATTTTAAGTAATTTTTTAACCGCTCCATATAAAAAATTCAAAGAAAAGAATGACTGGTTCTGATGACAGATGTCAACTGCCCCTTGACAGCTACCACATAGTCTGCTGATCTCAGAGAACTTATACAATTATAAATAATACACGATAGATGGGATAGGGGCTGCTGCGTGGCCCAGTTCATAAAACAAGATCAGAATAGATCAGATGTCAACTGTCTCTCTTTCTGCAGAAATTTTAACAAATTGGTAGCGAACTAAATACTAAAACTTGTTGACTTAAAATATTTACGCCCTCTACAAAGCAGTCACCACGAAATAACTGCAATAAAATTGTATTTCATATGAGACTTTGAATTTTCGAAATGTATTGGTGAAAAAAATTACATAAAACGAAAAATAATAAACTAAAAATAACTTAAATTTCGTTACCATTAGAAAAGCGGAGCAAGTTGGTATCTCTGATGTTTTATTGCAGTTGGTGAAACTTATAAAAAGTGGGTCTTATTGCACAATTTTTACTATTTAATTCGCTACCAATTTATTAAAACTTTTGCAGAAAGCGGAGCGTCCCTGCATATGCTTTTTTTAAAAACAAGGCTGTATGTTTTAAAAATTTCTGATTTAAATCTCTACCACTAAGAAATATATTTTCTCAAAACTCAACAATTGGAGGGTCTTGTATTTGTAAATTAAATTTAGAACGATTTTAACCACCATTACGCAGAAGGATAAATTAACAGAGACTAAAACTATACCTATGCAAGCTTATACACATATATGAGGTTAATGTGCTTCAATTACTCTTGACTGGTGAACAAAATTCTTTTAGTTTCTAAGGAGAATCTCTCAACTTGCTCCACTTTGTAAAAAAACGTTTTCTAGTGGTTACGAAATTTAAGCTATTTAAAGTTTAGCATCTCTCATTTTAAGTAATTTTTTCATCACTCCATATAAAAAAGAACCGCATGACAGGGATGCCAACTGCTCCGCTTTTCACTAAAGTTTTAATAAATTAAATAAGGATAATTGCGCCCACTCTTGAAAAAAATAACTACGAGGTAAATACAAGAATTCCAACTTGCCCCGCTTTGTGAAAGAATACTTTCTAGTGGTAACGAAATTTAAGTAATTTTTAGTTTAGTATTTTTTTATCCTAAGTTACTTTTCCACCACTGCATGTCAAAAATTCCAAGTGTCATAAGAAATAAAACTTTATTGCAGATTTCTCTTGGTGACATTTTTAAAATGTAAGCATAACGTCGCAGTTGGCTTATTAGGATGTAAAGTTACATTTCATTTCATACTTCGAATTTTTGCTATGTAGTGGTGATGAAATTACTTAAAACGGAAAATACAAAACTGAAAATAATTTAAATTACGTTACCACTAGAAGATATTTTTTTACTAAGCGGAGAAGGTTGACATTTTTGCCGTAGTATATATAGTTGCTGAATTACGGATACATAAGCTGTAACAGCCACCCCATAGACTGCTGAACTCAAACTGTCGTTTATTTTAACTTTTTATTCCATTTCATGACGTATGGGATAGGGGCCTTCTGCGCGGCCCAGGTGCCCAATTTTTTATAAATAAAGAACGAAGAAAGAAAGGATACATAAAATTGTGTAATATTTACAAACACAAACTTGCCAACATTTTCTTCTTACAAAGTGATTTTCTTAAAAAATAGTGACAAGAAATATAAATTATAATTGCAGGCATAAGTAAATATTTTGATTTGATTTAGCCAAACGTAACGTAAAGTTATCATGCATTTCTATATTTGTTTATATCTTATGTGTCGAAATCCTTTAAAATTTTATACATAAATTCAAGATATAAAAGACA
Source organism: Parasteatoda tepidariorum (assembly GCF_982258835.1). NCBI lineage: Eukaryota > Metazoa > Arthropoda > Arachnida > Araneae > Theridiidae > Parasteatoda > Parasteatoda tepidariorum. The sequence continues at coordinate 8,489,348 of NC_141758.1, read as the reverse complement.
AATTTTATGTTTTACTATCACTTAAAATATTTCCACTACTACTACTTTATATAACCACTTTTATGTTTTAATACCATTTACTGATGAAAATGAAATGTTACAAATATTATTAAAAGTGTAGCTTTAGTGGTTTGAATACGTTTGCCGTTTTCTGCTATTTCTGCTTAAAATTCCAAGTAGTGGAAGCATTGTAGCTTGCTTTGAAAATTATAATCAAAAACTATTTTAATTATTTAAAGGCTTTATATATTATATATTTTATTAAAATTATTCAAGCGAGCCGTAGTCAAAATCATTATATCTAATCTTGTTAAGAATAAAGAAAAATTAAAATGCACATTTTATTATTACTTTAAATATTTTTTTTCTTCCAATGCCCACCTTTGTTAACATCCATCAATTCAGGCATTTACAGGGCGATTTTGTTGGCCTCTCTTTCAGGGGCACCCTATTAGGTGGGCCAACGTCGTTCCCACACTGAGGACAGATAGTACAGAGCATCCATGCCTTGCCCGGGATTCGAACCCAGAACCTTTCTGATGCAAGGGCAGTTACCTGACCCCTACACAGTCTGCTCGGCTTACTTTTAATATTAAAAGGAAAATATTCCACGAAAGTAACGAATATTTAGTAACATTAATTCAATCGTGTGTTAATGCTTTTACGAAACAAAAAAAACTGATTTTTTTTAAATTATCACTTAATTAACACTTCAGAAAATTCTTTTTCAAAAGAGCAAAGGTTGTCAGGTTTTTGATTTTAATTAGAGGATAAACGAGGTAAAAAAATTCCACACTAAAGTTAATAAAATGAAGTGAAATATAATCTCATTAATATACGCAGCCGTATCCTTCATTTTAAACTAAATTTCTGTATTTTCAGAAAATATGTTTTCTTAGTAGCAGAGGTAATGCATTAATAATTTAATAAATTAGAATAAAAACAATTTTGTCCAACACTACATATAAATATTTTGAAACTCATTTATAAAGGTCCGATATGCAACAACATAACCGATAATAATTTATACAGACATATAAATGAATAAGATGAAACAAACGTTATTCAAAAATATTAATAAGTTACCGAATAAAAAAGGAAGATGCGTGCGCGCAATTCTCCGTAATTTAAAATGAAGTACGTAAAATCCCTTTTCTGTCAAGATGAATCATGAGAGTTAATATTAAAATAATTCAGCAACAACAAGTTCTCTTTTTGAACAAAAAAATATAATAACTCTGCCATAAAATGGGTTCTTGGAACCTTATGCTTTTCTAAACTTAAATATAATGGAATTATGCGTGCTTACTACAGCTATTCCTTCAGTTAAAAATAAAAATCCGCATTTTAAATCGACGCTTTTCGCTAACAAGATAAAGACAAAATTAGGCAATAAAAGCTTTTCCGTTTATTTAATAATTTTATAAATCGATTAATAATTCAAGGAAATACATGAAGGCCTGATAACCAGATTATAATGTTTTCAAAACCTAACGATATTTTTCTGAAAAAACAAACAAACTCCCCCCTCATTGTTATTTCATTAATACTACTTTGAAAGTTAAAATAACTTTGTTGGCAAATCACTCACGGAAAAAAGTAGCACGATCTATTTTGTCCCAATAGATTCTCTACTAATACGAATTCGGAAACCCTTTCAAAAATGTAAAGACTGGCCATTCAATTAATGTATTCTCATAATTTATTGAGACGAAAACTAGACATTAGTGTACACACCAGAATAAATTTATGTCACGAATATTTTTATATCGATCTGAAATCAGCAAATTGCGATTATTTGAAGATTAAAGTAATTTGGCTCTAGGAAACACACCTAGTTTGAACAGAAAGTCTCAGCCATTTTTTATCTTCATAAAGGTACTTAACGCACCGCCACAGAAAGGTACTTTTCCGTTCCATTGGCTGGAAATGAGTTAAAACGAGGCCGCCTTTGAATAAGAAATGAAATTACGGAATCAACTTTTTTTCCCTTTTGAACACAATTCTTTGATCGTTCGTAAATGCGGTAAGTTCAAATGTTTTAAATGGATTTCAGAAAAAGACTACGAATTTTTTGTCCAAGAAGGATATGAAAAATGTAGGATTTTTTTTCTTTATTTTACATACTAAATATTGAAAAACGGTAATGATGTAAGCAACACATTAACTGCACGGAAGAGAACTTTATTTTGTATTATGTCCTTGTAATTAGGACATTTTTTTTACTTCCATGTGAAGTATAGGTACATATGCAGAGTTCTTTTAAGTGGGATACTAGTGAGAAAAAAAATCAACTTTCTTAAACCGAGATAAAATTTATGAACTTATGCATTTTGTGACAACTTCATAAAAAGAAAATATCTCGCAAAAATCTGAATATTTATCAGCTATGCAATTTTTCCAGAGACAAAAACCTGAAATTTTCGGAAAGAAAAAACATGTTTATTGAGAGAAAGAATGAGTGTCTTGCTTCGTTAATTGTCAGCTCTTATTTAATATGGTAAATTAAAATTAATCTGTCGAACTATCATCGCATCTCAATTTACTTGTGTCCAGTATCTTTTTATAAAACGGTTATTCCTTTTCACGAAAAAGAAAAGTGTTAGCTCTCTGTCTACTATAATATCTAAATATTTATGTTTGGTTTGGATGTCAAGTAAAATTGCAAAGACTCTAATTGCTCCGGATTCGGCAAAATCTTTATAAAAAAAACCGTTGTTAACAGTTTGCCCAATTTTAGGTTTACGACTCTAGCTATGTTTAACTCCATAGCCTTGTCATTTTAAACAAACTCCAGAAGACAAGGGAACTCTTGTATCAAGAATTGGGAGAAATTTTGCCACAGTGGAGGACTTCTTGATGGAACTAATACGCATTTGTGTTACATGCGCATTTGTGTAAACACGAAAACCTCGCATGGTTAGTCTGACGGCATAGGACTCTAACCCATGATACGTGTGCCACTGAGGATATTTTACATCAGAACTGTGGTTGGCATTTCAAGAATTTAAGCAACAATATTTAGATCTAAAACAGAGATGCCAACGTAATCCGTTTTGTAAAAATAATTTCCTAGTAGTTAAAAAATTTAAATTATTTATAGTTAAGTATTTTTCATTTTAGCTAATTTTTCATTTTAATTAAACTTCGTAACCAGGGCTGCTGACTTTCAACCCCTTTTAAAAATTTATTCTACTGGTAGCTATGTTCATGTTTGAATACATTATTTACTATTCATTTAAATTTGTTTTCCTCACCAATATACTTAAATGATTTAAAAGTTCATATGCACTTTGATGGTGGGGCTTTTAAAATATTGGCAAAATTACCTAAAATTCTGAAAGCTTTGGTTTTTGTATGTCTAACACTCTATAAATTTTTTTACAATAACTGCATACCTGCCAACTTTCGCTCTTTCCGAAAAGGGATTTTCAGAGTGGTTGTAAAACAATAAACGAAAAACAATTTGACTCAAAAATATATTTATATTTTGATTCTGTAGAAATTCGCTTGTGCAGGAATAATTATGCTTATATATATTTATTGTAATTATTTATATGTAGTGGTGGTCAAACTCATTTATAATTATCATTATAATTCAAATAGTTAATTGGAATAACATGAGTATTGCTACCACTTCAAATATGAAAATAAAATCTTTCGGAAAATCCGGAAGAGTTGGCAGGTATGTAACTGTAGTAGTTGGCTGGTATGTAAATAAACAATTTTTACGAAGTTGAAGTTATTAATAACTTCAACATAATTACAAAATTTAATAATATAACGTAAGTTCAACAAAGTTCTATATGAGACTCTAAATTGTTGAATCGTAGCGGTGGAAAAAAATAACTCGGAAATAAAACTGGGAGAAAACTAGGAGTTAAATATGTATTTTGTGTATACGTGGTGTTTTTTTAAGACCGCCTTTCATGTGCATTTTGAAATTATAAAATCTAAATTTAAAAACACATAATTGAGTAAATACACAATTTTTTTTGTATCTATTGTAAGAATTCATTCGAAATTTATACAAATATTTATTTTGTGTAAAAATGGTGTTCTCGAAGGACCATCCTTTAGCATACTCTCTAACTGCTATGGAGTTTCCTTAGCTTAAGAATTTTATTTTATTTTAGTGGTACCAAACGCAGTCTATAAATATGTTAATAAATAAGAATTAAAAGTATATCGCACCACTGCAAAAAAATAATTCAAACAGATATATATGCTGTTAATAAGACAAATGGTAATATTGAGAGTCATTAATAGTCATATTAAAATGTTAATTAGCTTCCGGTTGGCACCTGTGCTAGTCAGGGCTGAAAGACCATATAAGTAGAAAAGAGTAAAAACTGGTAACAAATAAATTTCCTTTTTATTACCACGTTTATATAAACTTGCCTTCGTGTATGTCTGTCCGGGTGAAATTTTGTAATCGATTTTAAACTAACTTCCCGACTAGCTACAAACTTCAAATTTGGCACATAGTTCAGAATTGGATGACAATGCATAAAAATGAAGAGAAAAAAGACATACAAAGTAAAATAAAATTAAAATTTAAAGAAAAAATATTTTCGAGATTGTCTTTTGTTGTCGATTCCATTATTTCAAATTAGTATTACATGCCAGGTGAAAAGATTTTTATTGTCGGAGAATTTTTATTGGCTGAAAAATAACGTGGTAGGATCCAGTTTTTCCTCATTCATTTCCGGTTTGTTTTGGTTCTCATCAGCATAAAACTAATGAAAGTCGTAAAGGTAATGTTTTTCTATAAAGATTTTTGTATCCCTAATTTAAAATGAAAGTTCTATTATTTTAGTAGTGGTCTTGTAGTAGTCTCGACTACTCTTGACTAAGAAAAATAATCTAAATAAAAAAATATATTTTTAAAAACCACGTTTTTTGTAGTGAAGAATAATAATTGAAAAGTAATAATTTTTGAAAAATATAAAATAAAAATTAAAAATTAAAGAAATTATAATTTAAAATTAAAAAAATTCAGAATAAAAAATTATATTTTTAAAAACCACGTTTTTGTAGTGGAGAATAATAATTAAAAAAAATTGAAAAACGAAAAACGTGGGGCTCATGAAATACATAACAGTACACATACACATACATATACACATTTTCTTACTCATACACATGCACAGCCACATATACATCCACATACATATGCATATACACAAACATATTCCACATCCACATTCAGATACAATTACAGATATACATACACATATTCTCATGAGCACACATACACACACTAATATAACATTACTGTTATGTATTTCATGCGTCCCACGTTTCTCGTTTTTCAAAATTTTTTTTAATTATTATTCTGCACTACAAAAACGTGGTTTTTAAAAATATCATTTTTTATTTTGAATTTTTTAGATTTTTTTCCCAGAATAATAAAAATCCATAACTACCAATTGTTTTTACGGATGCAATTTTTATATTGAATTGCTTCTTCGCCGTGAAAAGTCTCCTTACAGTGAATTGTTATTGTTGAGAATAGATTAACTCCTCCCGAATATTATCTAATATTGAAATAGTTCTTCTAGCAGTATTTTTTCTTATCCGTCCCTCTTTCAGGCCTGGTGCTAATATGTGTCGAGAACGTTACAAGAGGATAAACAGCCAGTGAACTACTTTTTTAAGAAAATTAACCCTTTACAGTTTGTTCTCCCCTCTACCGGGACACGCATAGAAATATAAACTTTTTATACCTTTATATTAAGTAACCAAATTATATAATACTAGGAGGCTTCGCCCCCTGCTCGCTGGCGCTCACCAACCCCCGGAACTGCTTTCACAGTTCATTTCGGATTACTTCGCAATCCAATGCTCGCTTTGCTCGCTCATTGGATACGCTCTTAACGTCTAGTTTTTGTATACTTTTTTGAATACTGAAGTTCCGAAAACTTTTCACTGTAGAAAATTCTAAACCTGTACATTTCAATATTAATTTAAAATCGCAAACAGTTCACATATTTTTCTTAATCACACTATTCTAAATTTCAGTTGTTGAGAAAAGTAACTTTTGTAAGTTTTGTTTTAAAGTCTTTCCCATCAGAGGGCTAAAGCCATGTGTTGTAAAACAATATGAAATAGTAGTCTGCCACTGAACGCCGGATGTAAAGCATCAACTTTGATGAAGATAATTTCGTATTTTTAATTCTCTGAAGGGCGCCACCTTAATAATATGGAATTTGTAAAATAAATGTATATATTTTTGATTGTTGATGAAGCCCATCATTTTGTGTTTCATCAGTGTTCAGAAGCAGAACAATTATAAGTTTTTTATTTTATCACAAAAAAATAAAATGTATAAAAAAAAACAAAAAAAAGAGTAAGAAAATGAGTATAGTCATAGAAAAAGTTAAAATTATTATATAGTATTTGCCAGTTAAAATAAAACTTTTTGTTTAAGTCATTGCTAGCAATTCAAATTTCTCCGAGGCAATTCTAAAGTATAAATTAAGGTAGTATTGCTAAGTTGAAACACAATATTTTTAGTTTTGATGTCAACAATACAATTCAATTTTTCACAAAAACGATTGTTTCCATTGTTAAATTCAATGTCAACTATTCAAATTCTTCTGAGGCAACTCTTAACCTCCAAATATTAATTTTTTTATGTACACATTTCTAAATGTCAGTATTCAACCACGAAACAGTAGTAAAGTCCTCAAATTTAGCATGAAGTTGTAAAATGTAATGAAAGAGGGTCATAGCAATAATGAAAGAAGTAAAGTTGGTACTGTAAAATTAAAACAATATTTTTAATCAATGAGCCAAGTTCTTCAAGAAGCAGTTGTAGAAGTAGGTTTTTTATTTAAAACTTTTTATAGAATTTCTTTAAGAACACAATTGTTAATTTGGGCATTTGGTGATACAACACTTTTAGAATTGAAGGATTTGTTACGTCAAGCGCTCAGGTATCATAATTTTGATCTAGTTGCGCTACTATGTCATTTTGATTTATGTTGCTGAGCTAACTTTCAAAAAATTCTATGGCTGGCAACAGCATTTTTATTTTTTAAGTTGTTTATTTCTATTTCTTTCAGAATTCGTTATTTTTTTAGCGAAATGTTTTTTAACCTAACAGAATCCTTTGCCGACTGTTTTCTCTATGAATGAAGAAAATAAAGTAAATATTTAACTGTTGTGAAAAGAATTTTATTTAGTTGTGCAAAGTACTTCAGTCAAAATTTGGGAGCCACGTAAGAGAATTATATACATTAGATCAGAAACACATCATTAAAAGGCAGAATGCTTTGGTGTTTTCAAAACAAAGCAAACGTTGCCACCAGCGGAAAAGAAATACAGCCAAAATTTGGGAGCCAAGTAAGAGAATTATATATAATAGATGATTGTTACTTATTATATAAAAAAAATATTACACGATAAACAATTTATTGCTAACATTCTTAAAATCTAATTATTGTAATTTTTATCATGCTTTTGTTATAACATTTTATTTTTTTATACGTCAAATATTCATCTTACAATATCTATAATTATTAATTTTCATAAAAAACAAGCTATACTTACGACTAGACTAAGCAAATTCGGACTATTAGTTACCCATTCATATGGATTCACAGGAATGGCCCAACATCTGCAACAAAAGTTATACATTTAAAACTTGAATGTCTATTACACTTGTCTTAATATGAGCATGCGAACAAATTTCGATACTTTTCTGAAAAAGAGAATGATCACAACATAGAATATTTTGTCAGTACTTATAGTTTCTCGATGTTTTTTTTTTTTAAATAGTGAATAATTTTGGAGAGTTTCATTTAGTCGAGAAGTTCAGTTTATTTTATGCGAAATGAATTTTTAATACGGAAATGGAAACTGCATGAAAAAAGAATTTTTAAGACTTCAACTGTAACAAAAAATAATCAGTTTTCGGCTTTTTTCTTTTTTGCATGTAAATTGATTTTTTGACTACATAATAAGGTTTCTCATTTCTGGCAAATTAAAAAAGGACTAGGAGGCTCCGCCCCCTGCTCGCTAACGCTCGCCAACCCCCGAGAATTGCTACGCAATCCTATGTGGTCCACGCCGTGAACCATGGCTCGCTGCGCTCGCCCGCCAATGAACACAATGTTCTAGCACAAAGACATAATATATTATCATCAAAGACATAGTATTTTATCATCAAAGACATAGTATTTTATCATCAAAGACATAGTATTGTACTTATGTAGATGAATTCTACCAATGTTCTTATTGGCTTTTAAAAAAGTATATTAGCTATTTAGATTGTACATGGTGAAAAAATCAAAACATTAGCTAAATAAGAAATATATTAGCAAAATAAATTATCAAATATTGCTTCACTAATATTCTGCATTTTAAAGCGTGAAAATTCAATGCATAAATAAACGCGAAATATAAAAAAATTTAATGCATTCAATACAAACACTTAAACGTTTTTTAGACGTTAAGGTAGCTCCCAGTAGAAAAATATCAATTCAACAGCGGCCTTTTAAAGCATTCTCACTTCAATTAATTAATTAATTCCTAATTGAGTTTAAATTAAATATTGTCATGTTTTTAGTGCATGAATCTGAATTGAACAACCTGATAATGCTCACTCGGGTTATTGTTATCTGGTTGCTCACTACGTGCTCTTGCGCGCCAAAACCTAACAATTAAAAATGAAAACTGTTGCCAGCGCGAGAAAAGTAATATCATCGGTAGTAGTTTTGCTACCACTTTTTAAACTTTTGCATGGATCGCATAAAATTCAATTATTATATTTATGTGTGTATCCTTTCATAATTTCATTAAAAACATTGATTTAAATAAACAGTGATTTTTTGAAAATTAATTTTCTCCCGAAAACAAGATAGAAAGAAATGATTTTCCACAACCTATTGTTTTTTATTTCAATATTGATATATAGACTTTCCGCCCTTCTTCGTCAGGCTTTCCAACTACTACGCTTTTTGTAGAATATTTTATAGAGTGATAGGAAATTTAAAGACTAAAGCTTTCCGAATTTTTGTTGATTTTGCCAACATTTTAAAAGCAGGACTGCCAACTTTCTACACTTTTTGTAAACATTTATTCTAGTGGTAGCTAAGTTTATGTTTTAATGTATTTTTTTACTATTCATTTGAACTTATTTTCAAGACCACTACATATCAATGATTTAAAAGTTCCGAAGCAATGACACTTTGTTCTTGGTGAGGCTTTTAAAATGTTGCTAAAGGTAGGGGAGAGTGGGGTCAATTGTAACATTTTTTACTTAACTATTTTTAACTAACAAAAAATCCAATTTATTATTAGTATTAATTGACAGACGAGTAAAGTAGACTATCCTCTACTAGAAAAAAAAATAAATACCTAATTTTAAATGTTATTATATTAGTTATAAACAATTTTTGACAGTCGAGCACTTGTTACAATTGTCCCCACTTACGGGGTCAATTGTAACAGTTCATAAATTCAACTAAAACATAGTTAATTATGCATAGTATCATAGTTGTGATATATTTCTTTATTGATCGAAATAGTAGTGATATTTTAGGAGTAAAAATAATAATGAGCAGAGACCTAAAGGGTTAAGCTTTTAACTTTAAGGAGTTAAAAATTTTAATTTATGCTGTGAAAGGTGACAAATAAAATAATGCACATGCAACATAATATAAATGATATAGGAAACTATTGGTGGTTCTTAAAGAGTTAAGTAATGGTTTGTAAACATAAGATTATTTATTTTCAGCTGTTACAATCGTCCCTTTACTTATTGTTACAATTGTCCCCAAGACGCCATTTCAGCTTCATTTGTTAAAAACAATGCTAGTTACTTAGCAAAACTAATCTTTTTTTTATTGAAATGTTAATTAAAGTGTCCACTTACATATTCGTTACTAATTTTTATTTGTTTAAACAAAATTACTTTGTTACAATATAATATTCTAATACCAAAAAAAGTACTTGCGTGGCGTGAAAATATCTTTTGCGATGTAACGCTTTCAAAAGTACATAAAAATGGTTGCCATCAGGGCTGTACATGTAGATTTATTAAATACACCTAGTGCGCCACCTAGGAACCAAATCTAGAACCCGACACTCGAAATTTTTGCTCTGTTACAATCGTACCCTGTTACAATTGACCCAACTCTCCCCTACTAAAAACTATGAAAGTTTTCGCTTGAAAAAACTTCGCAAAACTATGAAAGTTTTAAATGTCTACCACTTTATTAAATAGATTGCTAAAAGCGTGGTAGTTTACAGGACTGTAAATGCTTCACCTCGAAAAGCTGGAAAATACAGTGTTTCATATAAACTTTTAATCATTCATATGCAGTGGTATGGAAAATAAGTTTATCTGAATAGAAAATAATAAATTAAAACATTAACTTAGCTACCACTAGATTTTTTTTTACAAAAAGCGAAGAAAGTTGGCAGCCCAACTTCGTGAGCCTCTCAACTTTGAAAAAAAAAACTTATTAGAGATCTCTTGTTGTATAATAAAATATTTAATTACTATTTTCCCTCCAATCCATTAACATGGCTAAACTAATGCTTAGGTTTTACTGTTTTCGAGATTTCAAGAGATCCGTATCTGCTGTCAGACTTTTCAAGAGAATTTTGCTTTCATGGAGAATAGATCTGCCTGCATTATCGCATTGAACGAGATTTATGAATCGTTATAAAAATTTCAATAAATGACAGACGTGCCAGCGAGACGGAAAAGAGGAAAGACTGGTAGTAAAACCTATTCAGTTATTCCTTTTTCAAATTATTCAACAATATCTATTTTATCTTGGAAAAGAAGCAGTTTTATATATATGCCAAAATTATAAAAGATATCTTGATACTTATTTTTTTCGAAAAAAATGCTGGAATGAAATGTCTTACATACCAGTTTTTTTTCTCTTTTCCGTCTTGCTATATAAGGGCTTTCAGCCATGATAAATGATTTTAAAAGTAATATAAATTGATTCGGTTGTCTTATTTTTTACTCGCTCGTGCACTCTACAGCATCTTTTTTGATTTGAAATTTTTAAATTAGGACTGTTATTCTCATTAATTAACAAAGCTGATTAAGCTAATTAAAAGTGTAGCAATCTATTATTGTATATGTTACCGTGAATAACGGAAATCAAGAGTCTGTTGACTTTAACCGGTGAATATAAACAATCGCTTTGGTGAATGTCCGAAATATTTGATATTAATTGATTCGTTGATATTATTATTATACTAGCCGCCAAAGGCTGCCAGCTGTCCTCCACGCTAAAGGTTTTCACAAATAAAGTTTTTTAAAACATAGCAGGAAATCTGAAGATTAGTGGACAATTAAAGTCTTCATATCCAGTTCTGCTGCAGATGTGTTATAGCTCTTGAGGATGTTTGAAGATGTAACTTTGCTATGGTAACCGAAGGCCTATGGTAACCTAACCTATAATATAACTATCAGGTGGAGAAATATTTTTTTTTTAAAAGGCCTCAGAAATTGTAAAAGCATACAAAAGTTGCTTTCGAAATCATCATTGGCCAATAGCTGAAAACCTCTTCTAATCTTATTTGACGTTTCTCTGATACTTCTTGGGCTCTAGAATTGCTTGTCGAAATTCGGTCATGTTCCATCCTTCTTTGACGTTCCACAGACGTTTCTTGGGCCCTTCTTCTTCTTTGAGAATCTCTTAATATCTTTTTCTTTGACAAAATACAAAGTTTTTTGGAAGGCGGTTCTGCCATGTCAGTAATCGGGTTTTTAAGAAGTCAACGAATACTTTAGAACAACAGTTACTATGAAAGCAAATCATGAAACTTCAATATTAAAATCTAAGTGCTTACCTGCAAACTGAAACTTTCTGAAAATAACTAATTACATTTAATAAAAACTGTTAAAATAAAGAATGGAAAAACCAAAGAGATCCAAGGTAAGTGTGATCGTTCCTTCAAAAACAATTAAATTCCTATTTTATATATTATATAGCTACAACGCTTAAGAAAAAAAAACTAAAATGCTAAATACATGAAAAGAACACAAAAAGGAATTAATTTTTTATGGTATCAATTTCTATTTCTATATCGCTACAAAAATTATCGTCTTCGCTTAAGAAAAAAAAATAGAGTGTGGAAAGAAGAAGAAAAACTTATTATAACAATTAGGAACAGCGACAAATATATCAAAGCGAAGCGTTCTATTTACGCATCGAATATGCTGCCACATTTTTAACACAAAAGTTAATTTTATCTCCACTTTGATAAATGTAAACTAATAAATTATTAATTCCTTCGTATATTATTGATTTAAGTTGTCGAAAATTAATATTTCAATTGTAAGGTTCGCATTAGCATACATTTGTAAGAGTGGAGAAAAGTATATGCATTTTTTAATAGTTTTTTGAATATGGCTCTTTGAAGACGAAAAAGCATAGATTTTCTTACAAAATTACTGATAACTAAAAAACTAATCCAAATTTTTGAAAAAGAAAAAAAATACTTCTTCATTATGTCAAAACACAATTATGTGCCGAGTTTCGTGCCTGGGCGAGGCTTCTGGGGCGATAGATTGTGATCACAGACACACACACAGCCGCGTTTATTATTATGTATAGATTATTCAAATAAATGACTGAAAAATATTCTGTAGCAACAAAAAATGTGTTATTCTTCATTACTCTTCGTCTTGCGAACAAAACAAAAAAATTAGTAATCTTTAGCTGATGAGCAATCCTCAACATCAGATATGGAAACTCTTCCCGACTCTCAGATAATTTTTCCCGAATTTCTGTTATTTCGCTTTTTAAACCTGTCTAACCTGCCATTCGAGCACATAAAAGTAATCTCATAAAATCGCTTAGCAAATTCATCGACATTTGTCCAGATACAGGAAGATTGCGGCTTCTTCGATTGGTGAACCTTCAATAATGCTTCTTCAACATCCTTGTGATCTGCTTTTCACAACTTTTTCTGCCATCTAAATTTTCTTCGTGAACAGAAATTATTAATTGCCTATTTTTTCATATGTTACAAACTGCAGATTTGGATAATTTCCTGCAAATATCAGCTTGATTGCATCCATTTTAAATTTTTCTGATTATGCCCATTTTATCATCAATGGAGAACGTTTTACGCTTACTGCTCGCCATAGTCAAATTTGAAACACTTGTTTGCAGGATTTTTTTTTAACTGAACTGAGAGCAAAAAGGAGTTGAAATGAGGTCCTTATCGACACATATTAGTGTCCAACCCTTTGACCAATAATGAATAATTACTCATTCCCTCTGACAGAAAATGCATATTGATCCCACTGACACCTTACAGGTGCATCGTCTGCCTGGGTTGGAAACATCTGCTTGGTTTATTTACTGCTTGGTACTGTTTGTTACTGCTTGTTTGTCTGCTTGGCTTGGCTTGAAAGTGAGATAAAAAAATGCTTATCGCTACATTCCCCTCTACGGATGGTTTTGAAAATCGGTATATGTATTTATTTTGAAGCAGAAATTTCAAAATTATTACAAATTTTTAAAAAAAAAAATCAGTCGATGACAGAAAAAAGTTCATTACATCCAACTTCCTCACTTTTTTGGTTCACTATATCCACAAAAAATAACATTATCCGTGTATAGCAAGGCACGGGACCGAGCATTTCGTTCACTATATCCGGGAGTTCACTATAAACCGTTTTCACTATAGCGGGGTTTGACTGTAATATAAAATGTCTCATAAGAGCCTTTATATATATTACATGATAGGCTTAAAACAGATTTCTCTTATTAATTTTAAAACGTAGAAAGTCATTCTTTCACAAAGAGTCATTAATATTCAAGATTTCATTAATATTCCATTAACACTCATAAGAGCAATTAATATTCAAGAGTATAAACTTTTCACCAGGTGACACAGTCATGTATGAAGAGTTTAAATATCCTAACACTAGAAAACTCTCCCCAACTTTTAGTGGTCCTTATAACATCATTCAAAAAGTCTGATGTGAATTAGGAAACAGTTAAAAAGAATAGCTATAGTAAAAAAACAGAAATTGTTCACCTTTCTAAATTAAGAAAATATTATGCACCAGAAAAATTAAAGCTTAATCCTGAATAAAATTTATCAAATTTAAAAAATAAAGAATATTGAAAATACAAACAAATAAAATCTAAAATGGGATTTGTTTTGCATTTTTATAAATTTAATTAATGGAAAATATGCTTATATACGTCATGTATATGTTAATGAATGCCATGTATATGTTAAAATATGTCATGCATATGTTTTGTTGAGCATGTTGCCCCTTTTATTATGGAAGTTCCGACATCTCAAATTTTCTACAACGGTTTATCTGTATTTCTAACAGAGAAATGTGGCGAAGTCGCAATTATGGTCTAAACATAAGCAAATCACATTTTTTCTTCGCTGTATATTTTGAGATAGGTAGGTACTTTATTTACGTCACACTAGAGCTGCACAATGGGCGACGATCTAGGAAACATCTCTCAGGATGATCCGAAAACATGAAATCGAAATTTTGATCATCTGACAAGGGAATGACTCCCCTGCTTTGGTAGCCTGCTCTCGAAGTGGAGCACTTTGCGGTGGAACAGTTTAATGAGGATCGATACTGCACATCCTCGGTCCTTACACGGGCTGATCAAAGCTGTCACCCACTCGCTTACTGACTGTAGCCAATAAGGCTTGACTTCCGTATTCCACTACTTTACTATTAATTCTTTTCATTCACATTGAATGAAAAGCTTTGTAGTTTAAATTTATTTAGAATCAATTGGAAGCATAAACACTAAGTTTAATAAAACATGATTCACTTATTTTGTATCAGACTTGAAAGTCATATTTTAAATCAGACAGATTTAAATTATTGATCATTTAAATCACGGATTCATTAGATACAAAAAATATTCCAGAGAAAATATTTAAAAAAAAAATTTCGGATACCTTTCTCAAGATTTAACTTAGTTACATTCTACTTCGAACACAGAGCGCTGATGCATTTCATTTTACATTTTCAACGATCAGGCATGACTCAGAAATGCATCTAGAATAATCTAATTGGACAATATATTCGAATGAAATCTGCATGTATTGGGTAATTTACTTGAATTTTTGACAAGGATTAAAAAAGAATAAAATTATAATTTTCCGTCAAATGCATTATTTTTCTAATGTCTAGTTAAAACAAATATTTTAGTTTTACTCACTCTTCGTCAGCGAAATACCATCTGAGAAACGAAAACGTTCCAACAGGGAATACTGGAAACACTGGAAAAGAAATATAAATCGAAATTTCAGGAAAAAAAGTATTGACGACACAGTTTCAAACATTATCAAATTTTTATTAGCTTCAGCCATTTGTATCTTGAGACCTTTTAAAGAAAGAAAATTTTTGTTCTTCTATTTTTCCACAAAAAAGTAGTCGGCCATCAAGGCAGAGGGGGTGCGATTGTTCTTAGGCATAAAGTGGCGCCATCTATGGCCAAGAATTCGACTTCTGACGCACCCAGACGTCACACCCGTTAATAGGGCGGGCCCATTCATTCAGCCACAGATCGTTATTTTTTATCTGAACCAGAGAATGATCAATCTCCAATTCAGTATCCCCAGAGGTATAATTTGTTTTGGGAACACGGAGGACTTTGAGACCCGACAGATTCAACGCGCATCAGTCGCTCACGAGAAGTCTTCCGCCGGCTGGATTTGAAATCCCCCTCTCACGAACGCGAGTCCAACGCCCAGCAAACCAGAAAAGTGCATCTAATAAATATAAGTGCTTCTAAAAGTGTATCTAATAAATATAAATAAATGAATACTGTTCTTACCCCATCCTATAAAATAGAACATTTTTAGAGACTTCTGTTCTGCAAAAGATGCTGCTATCAGTTTGTGTAGATAAAATCCTTCGCAAAACATCCACATGTATGTTGTCATGCGTGTGTATTTTGTTATCACATACAATATCTTACAACCCATCTACAAAGAAAAAAGCACAACACAGTTAAACATAAAAAATGCACTTTATCTCAACATATTACGAAAATGACTACAAAGTTGCTAACTTTTTCACTTTTTGCTTGAGAAATTTATCTTTGGTAATAAAATTTTAAAATTGAAATCTTGAAAGCCTTTCAAAAATTACATAAAAATGTAAAGTTGGTAGGGCATTGTGAGTAGCTTATTTTGCTGGCAAGTGGCGGAGGTGGGAAATGAGCAATGCTTACGTAACATGCAGCCCCAACTTTTTTGAAGAAAAAAAAAACGATTCAGCAAAAAAAAAAAAAAAAAAAAAAAAAATGGTTTAAAAAAAAGCTTAAAAAAATTTAAGTTTGAAACAAAAATTAAATTTGGTAAAAGGAAAGGTTGACATTTTTTCCTCCAAGCAGTATCAGAGGTATCTGATAACAAAAGGAAAACACAAAAGATTCTTAAGAGATATTTAACCTTGAAATTTTATTCAATGAATGAATACGCAGTTTTTGTTTTTTTATGAACTTTCATCTTTTGTTTGAATTTAATCCTAAAATTAGTATATTGCAGCATTAATTTTTTTTCGTTTTTCCGTTGCAAGAGATATTTTTTCACACCTCTTAGACGCTTTCGTATAACTGATTTCAAATATGCGATTGGCTTTCCAAGCTGCCGTTTCTTTAAATGGTATTTTTAATCTGTGTTTGTCGAAATGTACAAGTTTAAAAACGTTCTATACAACAGGGGGTTGCGCGAAACTTGAGAGAAACTAAGGGATTTAAGGCATCATCATCAACAGGATCAAAACTACATAGGAACCCATGCCCGGAAATGTTCTCATTCACCGCTAGGAGAGCTTCGCTATTATGATCTGTTTTTTTTCGTGTGCATTTAAACAGGTCATAATAGAGAAGCACCCCTAACCGCGTACGACGACATTTCCAGGCATAGAGTCTGTTGACGCGTTAGCAGAGCAAGCACAGTAGTGGGTGAAAATGTTAACTTATTTGAAGAAACTTGAAGATTTAAATATTTCTTCATTTCATACAGTACCATCTCGATACAGCATACAACTGAAAATATTAACTATAAATACAGCTTAACAAAATACGGTACATCACCGGAAACAACAGCATAGTGAAGTGACATAGTGAAGAGACACAACAATGCATGTCTTATATACAGATTCCATAATGATATGCCCGGATGACATCACTTGCGTTAGCTGAAAATAAAATATCTGTTGCCAACACACGACCGAAACTTAATTCTGTTAATTTAACGTATTCAGAGGAACAACAAACCACTCCCAACAGATTCCTATGCAATTTTAATCCTGATGATGTGCCCTAACTCGTCTAGAAGTTTCTCACAACATTTAAGTGACCCTCTGTTTTATAAAATGTTTTTAAATTTGTACATTTAAATAAAATAATTGACTAAATATGTCAGAAAAAAAAATTTTAGCTTTTGGAACAACCTTAATTTTCCACACATGAATTACACAAGATTAAGTATTTGTATAAATGTCACCAAAAATTTTTTCACCAGTTTTATTAGTCAATGTAAAAGTTAAGAAAAGGCAGGGGTGTTGTGACTTTCTTACCGAAGTAAGGGAAGGGTGTTTGCGATTTATTTAATTCTGCTGAAGAGTAAGAAAATTGTGAAAAGGGATTATTGCATAATAGTTGGCCGACCCCTTGCTTTCGTAATATTAATTTAAAATCATTTATCAATCACTAGATGCACATAATAAGGGCATATGCCATAGCTCCGGAATCTCTAGATTTTTGCGAGATATTTTTTTTGTTAATGTTAAAGTGGCAAAAAATGTATACGTAAATATTTTTTATCTTTGTTTGACAAAAATGATTTATAATTATTTTAACTATCACTACATACCCAAGTCAAAATTCTATTTTGATGGTTTATGTTGGTTTCAGTGTGATTCATGATGGTCACCATCATCCATCATTTTCCATTCATGGTCTTTGGTATGCCAACATTTTCCCATCATTCTATGATGGAAAATGCTACTTTAACACTATGATGATTAACTCTCAAGAGAGGTTTGATTCTCATGGACCAACAATCTGTGATGGTCCATAATGGTTCCAAATATACATTTCCATGCTGTTCAGAGTTCTATTTGGAAGTGTTAGTAAAAGTAGAAGAAAGTTTGTTTTTCCAGGATTATACGACCTGGCAAAATTAAATGAGCGGTAGGCACGAATTTTCAAAACTACTACTCAAAAAATCTTAAATTTACTACTGTTTGCAATCAGGAATTATGAATTTATTTCCATGGTATTTTTTGCACTCATGTATATTTCCTTGTAGCTTAAAATATCTAGATTTATCCATACCTGCCAACTTTTTATCCTTTCAAAGAGGATTTTCCCCAGTGGTAGTAAAATGGAATTTAAATTACAATTTCAAGCAGACATATACGCTGTATTTTGAAAAATCTTATGCGGATTACTACAACAGTATTACACATTATTATATATGCTTAATTTTTTTAAAATTAGTGGTGGTCAAAAAGATTATAAATTAAGTTTATAAATGCAAGGAATGTACAGAAAGCATACATTTTACTATCACTTTAAATATAGAAATAACATTTTACGCCAAATGCGTAAAAGTTGGCAGGTATGTTATCTCACTTTTGCTACCACTTCAAAAAAAGAAAAATTTCAGACCGAGCGAATTCCGGTTTGTGTTAAAATCTAGGATATTTTCGCTCTAAATGCGTAAAAAATTTTTTTCACTATCAATTGCTCCACAAAAGATTTTGATATTTTCCTTCAAAGTTAAAAGAAAGTTTACGATTCATGCATGTACCTTTAAAACGACCCATTTAGGAGCATAGTGAACCCTGTTTTATAAAATAACTTGAAAAAAAAAGGAAATAATAGGAAATTTTTTTTTAACTTTCAATTTTTGAGGGTCAAAATAAATCAGCAAGCGAGGAATATATGTAATAGAAACGTGATATTTATAAAATGGAGGTATTTTAAAGTATGAGAAAAGTTTAATAATGCAGCCAATTTCTCTTATGTTTTCAATTTTAAACTGAATACAAAGTTTCAGAGGAAAGTCTGCAGGTTTTTAAATAAGAATAAACATTTGTCAGTGAGTCACGAAAATGTTCAGAAGATAAGCAAAAATTTGCATCGGGTGTTTTTAGCGCAAAACTTTTTTTAAAGATAAGGAACTTTTATTGTTAAGATGGTTTGCTTTAAATTGTTAGGGAAAGAACATGGAAGTCATACCAGAATTTTTTTTAACACGTTCACGCCGGGTGTTGCGCCTGAAAGCTGGACGGAAAAGAGAAAATATTGGTAGAAGAACTATTTCATTATTAGAATCTATTCTAAACAATAACAATTTACTGTAAGGAAATTTATCACGGCGAAGAAGCAATTCAATATAAAAATTGCATCCGTTAAAAACAATTGGTATTTATGGATTTTTATTATTCCCGGAAAAAAACTAAAAATTGAAATTTATTTGTTACCAGTTTTTACACCGGTGCGCCGCCCGCTGAGTCTATCTAGCGTGACCCCCCGGTGGGTCACCCCGGCGTGAACGTGTTAGCTGAAAATACAGTTAGGAGAGAAAGCAAATATTAACCTAATACCAAGTTTATGTAGGATTGTAATATGCTTGAGTGTAATTAAAGTTATTTATTTATCTAATGATTGATTATTATACACAATTTTATTCTGTACATATCAGCAACAAAAACATTTTTGATTCTTCCTACAGTGGAGGAAAAGAATTAATTTAATCAAACATAACATAATTAATTTAATCAAACATTTCCATCTAACATAAATTCCTAAGTTGAGTTACTTACTATTTACTTAAAATGACTGTTTTTTAAACTTCTAAGCTAATATGTCATTTTCCTGGCATTCAAGATTTGGTGAATTTCTATTTTATTTTTTTCTCGAGCAAATGTCAATAAACTACACTGCTGTCTGTAAGATATTAATAAGTGTAATTAAAAAAGTATACAAAAAAATTTAGATTATTTTGAAGACCTTAAATTTGAAGAAAATTTTTGGTCCGAATTGCCATGTTTAAAAAGAATCACCCGTAGATATAAAGTTCTAAACTCTTCTATTTTTACTAAATTTGATCCTTAATTAAGATTTCAACTTTTAGTTTTATAATATCGTCGAATGCACATAAAGCTTTTTTGTCTCAAGAAGTTACCATGATTAATTTAAATCTCTTGATTGGATAATGTAATTTTTACACTGTTAAAACTAGGCATCTTAATGAAAATATCAACGCACTATTTTTCATAAAAAAATTTGCATTTCTGCTGGAAAAGTTTTAAAAATCATGATCCAAGCTTTTCCTTAATTAAAACTGAAGAATCTAATTAAAGTCGAATATTTTAGCATGATGCATAAGATTCAGAAAAACTGACATTTTAAAATTTAATTCTTCAAACAGAACATCTTAATCAGATGACTTTTTACATTTAGAATCGAATGTGGATTGAAAAAGTTTTCCCAAAAGTACTAATTTAATATTCCCGTGTGTTATATGCGATCTAAAAGAAATTTTCTGTTTTTTTTCATACATAAATTCATAATGAGCTAAATTTTATTTTAAGAAAACGTGAATATTTAACTTCAGTTGAGAATTTAAGAGCACCAGTTTTCAAACTAGTTTGTAACAAATAAACAAAAAATTAAGTGGGATATGTCAAAAAAATTCGCCTAAACCAATTCGTTGAAGTTTCGACAAATTTCGGACTACTCTTGAAAAAAAACTTTCTGCTTAGACATCAATGTTTCGTGAAGATTAATTTTTTATGCTTATAGCCGTCGCGAAACTTACGCATTTTTTTCCGGATAGACCATACCTGCCAACTTTCACTCTTTCCGAGAATGGATTTTCAAAGTGGTTGTAAAACAGTAAACGAAAAACAATCTGACTCAAAAATATATTTACATTTTGACCCCGTTGAATTTCGCTTGCGCAAGGATTATTATGCTTTCCTATATTTATTGTAATTATTTATATGTAGTGGTGGTCAAACTCTTTATAATTATCATTATAATTCAAGAAGTTAATTGGAATAACCTGAGTATTGCTACCACTTTAAATATGAAAATAAAATCTTCCGGAAGAGTTGGCAGGTATGATCGACTGACATATTCGCCATAATTTTTGAATTATGCAAACATTTATATTTTGATATGGAATTTAATCTATTAGATCAGTGATTCTCAACCTTTCTTTTGTGGCGGCACAATTTTAACGATTTCGAAATTTGCCGGCACACAATAAAAAAAAATTAGTTTAAAAGTTGTTTACTTACCTATAATACACTGTGTTAAATAGTTAGTGATAATAATTTTGAATGTGAAATAAAATAATATGTACAACAAAAGCACGTTTATTAAGAGATAATTATTTCTTTCGACTAATTTTGTATTAGTTGGTAACAGTTATTTATTTTTTTGCTAGTTATTAATTGTTAACTTGTTTTCTCTAGTTATTAACTGTTAGTTTTTCTACATTGCTATTTTTGTGTGATTTCTTGTTAACTAGTTTTTTTGCTAATTAATTGTTAGCATGTTTTTTTGTTAGTTATCCTTTGCTAATTCACTTTTATAACTATTAATTGCATAGCTTACTTTAATGATTAGCTTTTATTTCCGTTTGAAAATCATATTTAGTTTTCTTTCTTTTGTTAATTAATAATTTTAATGGTCATTAAATTTTCTACTTATTTCAACATTTTTTGAAATTGCCATAGACAATTTAAATTTAAATGCTTCCTTCTTATTTTAACTTATTTTGAGATTGTCAGAGACAAGACAATCGATGACAAAGATTTTCACGCTGTTAAAGCCCGGAAAAATTGTAAAAGTATATATATATAATATTATGTATATATATATATATATATATATATATATATATATATATATATATATATATATATATATATATATATATATATATATATATATATGATATTATACATAATATACACTTTTCTTTAATTTAAACTTTACTCGTAATAAAAAAAGCATTTTAATTTTTATTGTATCATTTCTAATATTTGGCGACACATTTTAAAAATTTGGCGGCACACAAAAGTGCCGCGGCACAGTGGTTGAGAATCACTGTAAAAGATCCTCAATTATTTGACCTTTAATATTTTAAAACTAGAGCGGTGGCTAACGCTTGAAAATTTATAATTAGTCTACATATAATTGTCCTACCACTTTTTCCCCAAAAGTTCTTTTTACGTAAAGATTAATTGTTTTATTTCGCAATGATTATCTAAAAGGCATATCTGCTAACTCTTCCGGATTTTCCAGAAGATTTTTTTTTCATATTTAAAGTGGTAGTAAGAATATACTATTTTTTCTTTTATAAACTTAATTTTTAGATGATTTTGATCACCACTATTCTTACAAAAATTAAACACATATATTAATATGCGTTACTATCATGATTGTCAACTTAAGTTTTCTCAAATACAACGTATTTGTTTGCTTAAAATTGAAGTTTTAATTCCATTTTAATACCACTGGAAAAAAAGAAAATGGGAAGGATTAAAAGTTGGCAGGTATGTAAATGGGTTAAAACACTAAAAGCTTATTTTTCTCCCTGCATAAATCAATTATATTTGAAATAGTAAAGCTACTGGCTTTTTCGTCTTACTTTTAGCCACGTCTATATTTTAATTTAGCATTGTATTAATATTCACTATTTCAATATTCACTTTTTCACAGCAAATTTTGCAAATATTTTTACAAAGATTCTTATTATTTATAACGTTTCGTGAAGTAACATCGGTTTGGATTATATTGAAATTTTCTATAACACAAATGTATAAATTATTATACAACAACTTTTTAAAATTTTCCCAAACAACCGACGTTGTTGATAACAGCAAGTAAAAATGGATTGATGATAAGACAGCCTATGATGGGAGGTGATAAGACATAACCTGTAGCATTAGAAAAACAATTAGAAGACTTACCCCGTTTTCTTCTAAAATTGTGATTCTATTTCCGGGGCTATCCATTTCTTCTAGAATGACAAAACACTTGAAGGTGATACACATCAGCGCATTCAGAACAAGGGCCATAAACAGGTTCTTGTGCATCGTTATTCTGTAGACTTGAAGTTGCCTGCAATTAGTAGTTAAAGTTAGAGTTAAGTGGAGAAACTTCAAACATGCAAAACTCTAAACGTAACTGTAACTTGAAAAAATGTTTAAATCCAAAAAAGTAAATAGAGTATCAAAAGGTAAATCACTAGAAAGCATATGAGATTGTTGGAAATTCTATAGCCATACACTGTGTGGGAGAACATTTGTTCAAAATAGGTGTACTGTCTGCCAACATATGGTCAATTTATCAATTGGGTAATTGCACTTCAAGAAAAAGAAGACCTCCCATACCCACACACGTGACCTATGATGTCAGCGCCAAATAATCTTTATCAACAAAATGGTGTATAAAAGTTGAACTAAGTTTCTCTGCATAAGTTAGAATGTTAACGATAAGTTAATTATATACAGATCCAGCATCGCACATCGAATTATTTGAAATATAATTCTTTCTCGTCTGCTTCTTTTACTTAACTTAGACTAATTATTTTTTTTAAATGTATTTTATTGTAACCGTCATATATATTTTTGCTTTGCGTACCTGGCAACTTCGATGCATTATTAGTTTGTTTATGTTTCACATGGCTTCGTGCATGCCTTTGTGCTGAATCTCTGCGTAAATATCTAGTGAAAGAATTTAGAAAGTGTCACTAAGAGAATTGATACTTGAAGGGCACGGCTTACTCGAAATAAAAAGGAAAGAACAGTTGCTAACGTAAACAAATGCCCCGTTTCAACAGCCCATCAGGATTAAGGTAATCACACTACGTCACTTGCAGGTATCCCATTAGATATTATAAATTCAAGACATGCTTTGCAATATTTTTCAAGGACTGTGAGAAAGCTTCCAGGATAACGGAGAGATTGCCATAATATATCATACCTGCCAACTTTTAATCCCTTCCATTATCATTTTTCCCAGTGGTATTAAAATGGAATTAAAACTTCAATTTTAAGCAAACAAATACGCTGTATTTGAGAAAACTTAAGTTGACAACCATGATAGTAACGCATATGTGCTTAATTTTTGTAAGAATAGTGGTGATCAAAATCATCTAAAAAGTAAGTTTATAAAAGAAAAAAAATAGTATATACTTACTACCACTTTAAATATGAAAATAAAATCTTCCGGAAAATCCGGAAGAGTTGGCAGGTATGATATAATGGGAAGCAAGAGCAATAATAAACTCCTAGGGGTACCGGCGAGTTCTGTCCATGAAAGTACACGTCTCTTTTTACACTGAGGCAAAAGGTTTTTTTATTAATGAAAACAATTGGGAATTTTACTTCATTAAAAAACTTCATTCGCTTCAAAAGATTGGAAATAGCAAATGACTTGTTTTAAATGGTAAAAAAAGTCACACATTTGCAAGACTTACCAGATGTAAATGAAAAAACAAAGTGAAATGAACGAAAATTAAAAGTTAAGTTGTCAACAAAAATGGAAAATTAAGGTGAGAAACAAAGCTGAGAGAAAATTAAGAAGAACACCGTCGGTGAGAAGGACAAATAAGTGCATTCACACTCTCTATGGACAGGAAGTGAGAAAGTATGTCTTTAATCAGAGAATCGGCATTCATTGATATACCACAAGATTTCAAGATGAGTTGATGTGACCGGGGTGTGGGAATAACTTCGCCTTATCGAATTGATTTATCTTATTTTTGATAACAGAGATCACATCAGCTCATCTTGATGCCCTGGAATCTTGTTTCATTCGCATGAATGTTGTTGATTCTTTAGTGAGTTCCTCACAACCCCTCCATAGCACGTGGAAATGCATTTTACCCTGAATTGCTCTTCTCAGTCACACTGGTTTCTCTGGTTCAGTTTTATTACATATTTTTCTATTGTCTCTCGGCTACTGAGATTTTATTTAAATTTTGTTTATTTTTTTTCCATTATTTTTTGCGACTTAACGTTTATTTCGAATCACTTTTGTTTCTTCTCTTTCACGCCTGGCAAGTCTTGAAAATGGGCGCCTATTATTGAGCGTTGAAACGTGTCGACTGGTGTTTCTAATCGGTATATTTTTTAAGCGAATGAAGTTTTTAAAATCGATATCTTACTGCCTCTTGGGATTATTTATTTATTTTGTAGGGTATTTGCTTTTTAACTTAATGATAGTGTTCTAGCTTTAAGATACAGCACATATGGCACCAAACAGCACATATTCAAACTAAACTAACGAAAGTATCAGACGGACCTAAGCTGTACATCTGATACGTACATAGGTATCTGATATGCACAACTGATTTACCCTTAAATGTACCGTGCGGACAACCCTGAATAACTTTTGATCTAATGATCGGATCTTCACGTTCTAGGACACAATCTTAAAAGTTCAAGGGGATGACCTCAAATATGCTAACTAATCAGGGCAGACGATATTTTAAGTTACGAATTCAGATTCAAATACGTACTTTCTCTGAATAAATATGTCTTTTCCCCCCGACATATTTGGATTTCTGACCACCAAAATATAGGCATTGGTCATTAGTCAGGAGAGCAGCCCAAAATTTGGACCTCTAAATATTAATTTTATTTATTTCTTAATTTGTCTTACTATTTTATTTAAAAGGTGTCGAAAAAGTTGTTGAATCTTAAGGTATAACAATTTTCGCACCATTTTAAAGAACGTAATTTTACATGACGAAATATAAAATTTGAGGGAAATTCGTCGAGTTGTTTCTGAGAAATCGAATTTTAAAAATGCGGTTTATTTGAATTTCGATTTTTCAGGAACTATTTAACCGATTTCACTCAAGCTTCGTATTTTGATATGTGAATTTGCATTCTTTAAAATAATGCAAAAAATTGTCTACCTTATTATTCAAACTTTTTCGAATATTATTGAAAAAATATTAAAAGCTATTTTTGCATACAATTATATTTGGATAAACGAATTTAATAATTTTAAAATTAGCTTAAAAACTCGCTAGATCGGAAAAAATACGAAAAATAAAATAAAATTGACATTAAAAGGTTCAAGGGACCTGACCAAACTATGAGGACCCTCAGATTGCGATTAACCTCTGCATTTTGTTAGTCAGAAATTCGAATTCGTTGAAAAAAGGTATGTTTATTCAAAGAAATTAAGTTTTTGTGTCTGATTTTGTAACTTATCAAACCTTTAAGATTGAGTCCTAGAACGTGAAAATCCAATCTTAGTTCAAAAGTTATTCTTGGTGGCCCATATTTTCATTTTGGACATTGTTTATTTAAGGATAAATGCCCTATCATATTTTTTACTATTTATTGTTAACTTTCATTTCTTTGTTGTTGTGCCCTTAGTGGTGCAAGGGTCTTTCAAAATTTTATGGATTTATTTTCAAATGAAACCATATCTAAGCGAGTAAGAGATGATGAAAAGAAAATTAAGATGTAAATGAGATGGGTGACAAACCTTACAATGAGGTGATAACAAACCTTTGTAAATCAGTGTAGGATATACCGGGCAATGGCACTTGACCTTAAAAAAACATCAGTGTAGGGTATACCGGGCAGTGGTACTGAACCTTAAAAAAACTTCAGTGTAGGATATGCCGGGCAATGGCACTTGACCTTAAAAAAACGTCAGTGTAAAATATACCGGGCAAATGTATTCCGGGCAGTGGCACTAGACCTAGTATATATTTCGGACAATTTCCAAAGGTCTAGTCATACTAGGTCTAGTTAAGTGCCATTGCCCGGTATACCCTATACTGATGTTCTTTAAGGTCAAGTGCCATTGCCCGGTATATATTTGCCCGATACTCCAAACACTGATGCTTCTTCTAATCTATCGTCAGTAAGTATTAAAATATCGAATAAATGTAATTATATCCATGAATAAATTAACATCAAATCGGATGTAATAAATATTTCGGACATTCAGCAAAGCGAGTGATTGTCAACATTCACCGGTGAAAGTCAACAACCACCGATTTCGGCCATTCACAGTAGCATGCACATCATTTACATTATAACCTCATCAGGACGTTTATTTCATACTTTACCTAAATAACATTTGTCATTCTATAGATATACAATGCCTAGGGAAAGTATGTAATATTTCTAACATTTCATACTTTGCCTAAAAACATCCGGCATTCTATACAATTCCTAGGCATTCTATACAAAGCCGGCGTTTACTTTGCCGGTAACATATATATCGATAAATACAAGCTAGGTTGGGTTGACAAAAGCAATAGAAAAATGTGAAAATAATAAAATCCACAAATTAAAAATCACTTAGCCTTAAACTACCTTTAAAGGGACCTGAAAACCCCTCTGTCTATAACATTCAAAAGGATTATGAACCTGATTTGATTCATTGTATATATTTTATTAAAGTGTATGAAAGATATTTATAAAATTACTACGCATTTTATTATTTATGATCATAATCTTAGCAATTTATTTCAGCAATTCCAATTGTACTGAAATAATATTAAATTCAAGTTACAAACATAGTTAGATATTTATTATTTACATGCAGTAACTGCAATTGTATTTTAGTGTTTAACGATTTTCAGAATTATATGTCTTGGAAACTTTAAAATCACTGCCGAGTAGCTTAAAACAGTTTCGAACAGGAAACTGGTATAGTGACCAAGATCCTATTAACAGCTTAAAATACTAACGATGAAATAAGCATATATTTCGAACATTATTTTCTTCAAAAATGTTGTTTGAAGTTTCGAGATCATTCTTTTTTGAGAATCAAAGCAGCTTTGACAAGTCAATCGCCTGGTTTATTGGAGTCTTTTAACGGCTCAATATATTTACTACAAGTAAAAATTAGAAAGTTTAAACCGCTATTTGACTCCCGTTTCCCTCGACTACACAGGAAATTGAAAATGACGCTATTAAGATGTGAATATCTACGATATATGCATGAGACATTGGACGCGGCTTTACTCAATTACTCGGAATTGCACAACTTTCTCCAAATAATGGGCTGCGCCGCTGTATATTTTAAAGACCAATTTTATGAGATTCGGAGACATTTGAGCACTCATTTATGAACGGAAACTGAACTAATCGAGGATTGAAAAATTATAAGGAACTTTCTCTTTAGGCGCTTCTCTATTTGAAAGTAATGCGTCAAATTTGAATTTTATGATTCATTCATATTATAATAATAATTCTTTTGCTGGTATAAATTCATGGTTTCCACTACCGGGTAAAATTACAAAAAAAATGGTGATAATTATGTCAGAAGATTGTTGAACATTTCAATTTCTCTTTAAATGTAGCATTTAACATATTTGCATGAGTTGTTGTTAATTTGCGTAATGAGAGCTGCACAATGCTAGAGCTGCACAATGGGCTATTGGCGACGGTCTGGGAAACATCCCGGAGGATGATCAGAAGACATGACATCACAATTTTGATCCTCTGCGGAGGGGATGGCACCCCCGCTTCGGTAGCCCGACGACCAGAGCGCGAAGTCGAGCACTTTACGGTAGCACAGTTTAACGAGGACCCATACCGCACACCCTCGGTCCCTACGCAGACTGATCCAAGTGGTCACCCACCCACACACTGACTGTAGCCAGTGATGCTTGACCTCGGTGATGTGCTGGGAACCGTGTCTTAACTATCAGTCCACTGCGGGACCATATTTGCATGAGAGCAATTTTACCAGAAAAATATAACAGTAGGCTAGGTTTCATAAGGGTAACAATAGCTACAGCTTCAATTTAAAACAAAAATTTACGACGAACGATTCTAGTACTGATTACATATATATTGAATCATTTTTGGCAATCACTAATGGATAAATTTATTGAAAAACAGAGAGGAAACGAAGTAGTTTTGCTACCACTTTTTAAACTTTTGCATGGATTACATAAAATACCAAAACGTATTTTTACGTAGCCCTCTCGCAACGTGCTAAACTCTTCGCAACGGGCAATCTCAGGGTGGTGGCAGTCAGGATAAAAAAGATAAAGCTGGTGGTCAAACTATTTTAACTATTTGTGGGCGGTGTTATAATAATTCTCTTTATTTCATTCACCAAGACTTAGTTCAAATTAAAAATTATATAGTTACACTTTTAACTCACATACATTGAATGTATTAGATTTAAAGTGAAAGAAAAAATAAGGATGTCAAATTAGCCACGCCAAACCTACGCTACTGCTTTTTATTTTTTCACATCCTGTATCTCATTGTTTCCCAAAGTGTGATACGCGTACCCCCAGGGGTACGAGAACAGTTTAGCAGGGGTACGCGTTTTATGCGAAATATCTTGCAACAAACGAAAATTACAAAAAATTTTGTTAAAAAACAAAGCTAGCCATGAAAATTTACGATTACGTATTTTTCTATTGGATATTTTTTGCAGAGTTAACAGTTAATAATCAGTGGTGTCAACAGCCAGTTGTGATTTTTACTCTTTGTGCGATTTTTTTATAGTAAAAAATTCATTAGGGGTACTCAGCGTTACGAAAAATTTAGAAATGGTACACAAAAGTCATAAGTTTGGGAAACACTGCTGTATCTGATTCCATGCGAATATATTTATGACTCCCGAAAAGGTTAACTTGATTTTTTAGTTGTACGTCCTTGAATTTGCAAGTATATTTTAGTAGATAAGGATTCTTTTTCATCTTTCTTAAATCATTTTTTTTTGTTTTTTTTTCGGTGGTGGCAACCCTTAAATTCGTTGTGAAAATTGTATTAACAGGGATGGATTTTCGCTCGTTGATTATCCTGAAACTGCTTTCTAATTGCTTTCTCCGATTTCTCGTTGAATTTATATACTGCTGTATTTTAATTCCATCTTTGTCACCTCTAATGTGCAGAGTTATTTTGCAGATTGTCTAGTTAATGTGCAGATTAACTAGGGTGAAACTAGTAAATAGCATGTAACTACTAGTAGTGAAACAAGGGCAACTAGTGCTAAAATAGTTTAATTTCTCAACGCTTTTCTGTACGTTCAACTTTTCTGTACAACAACTTTACTTCTGTACGCTTAAATTATCATAATTTTATTTATTTTTTCCCCGTGTCTAAAGAAAAAAGAAGTGAATACAATCAAGCAATTAACACATGTGTTGATTCAATCGATCATCCATCAATTTTATAGCTATAATCGTGCTATAATACAAAGCAACAAAAGGTTTAAAATATCATTACAATTAAATGCGAATAAAATGAATGCGAATAAAATGAATGTGAATTAAATGAAAATATTATTACAAAAAAATGAGAGAAATAAAATTTCGATACGGGTCCGTTAATGTGCACATTATAAAAGAAAAATGCGGAAAATTCTCGATGTTGCATTTCAATGGAACACATTAGCTAATGTGGGGGTTAGCAAGGTAATGTGCACATCGAGGTAACACTCTTTGTGGCTCATCATTAACGAGTAAATAATGAGAAGAGAAATCCAACCGTGAGGAAGAAACGTTGAAATGTGTATATCTATGGATGAAATTGAAAAGGTATGGAAAAAAGTACTTTCCAGGTATGATGTGGTTCCAGGTTTTTGTAAACAATTGTAACTTTTCCTGACTGTTCCCTGCTTTTCAGAGTCAAAATAAAGGTTTTCCCCCTGAACCGTGGGAGCCGTGCGTACCAGTTAAACACACTGGGCATCTCGGGGTTGCCGGCTAAAGCTGTCTTCAAGTTGATATCCGAAACTAACGGTAAGTTGAGTTTTTTGATAGATTTTTTGTGGGTCTTATCAAGTTTTTTAAGTTTATGTTAATACACTATCATGAAAATTTTTTGATAAAATGAGCCATAATAATGCGCTTATGTAATTTCTTAAATTTAAAAAAAATATTACCCTTTTTAGAAACAACTCTAATAGTGTTGTAGCGAATTTTATTCTTATTAACAAATCGTTGTTTCTTAATACACTGTGGAAACAGGAACTATAAATATTACTATAAAATCACAGAGATAGATGTTTATGACACCCATTGTAGACACCGTATAGTCAGGAACAAAAATTAGACCTGATATGAAACTGTAACGTCCTACGTCTTATCAGCTGAACAAAATATTAATAAGACGTTATTGACTTTACACTTCTTCAAAGCACCTTCTCATTATAAGTGACAGGTGAGTAAAAACAGTTGCACAAAACGAGGAATTAATAGTGTTGACAAAAATCATAAAGTTACAACTACCAAATTTTACGGCCTAAATTTATTTAAGATATAATATTTTATGTCCAAATAATAGTATTTATGTCCAAATTGATATTTTGTGGTTTTGTACAATTTCATAGAGATTGAAATATCGATGCCTGTCATTTTAAAATGAACGCAATGGCAGGTACATCTCTAAAATTATGGATGATTTAGAAAAATCGATTTTAGAAAAATAGAAGGAAATAGAAATGGATAGACTGCATGCAAACTCTCACGAAATTTCACAATGAGTTGTAAAGTTCGTCATCAGATGGTGCTGCTGAAGCTAAGAAACATTGCTTTGTGCCACATGTCAGAACATTCCCACTTAACTGATGTTAGAAATTTCACAACTAGTAGTGAATTTCGTCAAAAGATGATACAGTTGAAACTAAGAAACATATTTTATAATTTTTCTTAGTTAGAGTTGCCCTCTAATGACAAACTTTGCAAGTAATTTTGAAACTTGGAAAGAATAAATTCTAAGATACCTTTAACAAAGCGCAACCAGCTGAACATACACTCCTGAACTCCTTCCGGATGTTTTTTCCTCCGCTATCATTTTGACAGCAGAACAATTGCTGCTTTCAATCTTTCCTTTTCTTTCTTTCTTTCTTTTCTTTTTTTAAAATATCAAACACAGTTGGGTTTTTTTTCTGTGTCTGGCGTACATTTCTAAAAAAATCTCCATTTTAAACTACTTAACTTGTTTGCGATTACACAGCCACCTGTTAATCGAAAACAATAGACCTGCAGGTCGAATTAAGATACATTTTTTGTATAGAATACAAATCTGCACTGAAAAATAGGGGTACCATACTTTGAAAATGCCCTCTGGCCCAATCTCAGGATTGAGCTTGGGGGTCACGTTTGGTAAAACTAAATGCACATATCAAGTTTCAAATGTTTACTCTATTTTTTATTTTTGCGAAGATTTCTATTTTGTTTTCTGAAAATTATTTTACAATTTAAGATTTTTGAATTTTTTTCTTCAAAATTCGAATTTAAATCAATCAATTCTTCTCTTTTTCAACATTTGAACAGCCCGTTATAAGTCATGACAAACAATTTTTCTCTCCCTAAATTTACAACCATTAAGTTCATTGTAATTGCACATTTTGCGTAAGAAAGAATCATCTCTCCCCTCTAATTTAATTTATTTATTTATAACAGTCGTCGAACAGCTGACCCAATTTTCGGTTTGGGACTACTAATATTCAACTCCGCAGTCTTGTAGTCAATCCAGAAGACATGGGAACTCCTGGATCAAGCAATGGGAGAAATTTGCAGTCCTGGGGAACTTTTTTGATAGAACAAACCCGCATTCACGTTACATTCAGAGGAAAACTACGTAAACCTTCCATAGTTAGCCTGGCGGCAAGGGAACCCATGATTCGTCTACCATTGAGAACATTTTACGTCAGCACCGTGATCGGCGAATCGTGAATGGGAAACTAAAAATATTCTTAAAAAGGGAAGTTACTAAATTTAATATCTTTTAAAAAAACTTTGAGATATATTAGTCTCCACTTCTTGCATTTATAGTCGCCAGTGGCAAACCTGCACATTTACATCATTTAAAGATAGAAATATCGAAGAGCACTTACGAAATTCTAATAAAACGAAATTACCAAACGATTAAAAAGAATTTTCCAAACTATTAATTAAAAGTGAAAAAAAAAATTAAAAACGATAACCTCATCTTAAATGCAGGCAGTTAAGCATAGTACAAAAGAAAGGCAACCGTGACAGGGTAACTGTTGCCATTTTCTGGCACTTAAGAGGGGAAAAAAATTCGTTGTCTTTTAATGCGTTTCAACGCTGGAATGGAAACTCTTTTTTGTTGTTGTTGTTGTTGTTACTTTACGTCGCACTAGAGCTGCACAATGGGCTATTGGCGACAGTCTGGGGAAACATCCCGGAGGATGATCCGAAGACATGCCATCACAATTTTGATCCTCTGCGGAAGGGATGGCACCCCAGCTTCGGTAGCCCGACGACCTGCGCGCGAAGTCGAGCACTTTACGGTAGCACAGTTTAACGAGGACCAATACCGCACACCCTCGGTCCCTACGCAGACTGATCCAAGTGGTCACCCACCCGCACACTGACCGTAGCCAGTGATGCTTGACTTCGGTGATCTGCTGGGAACCGTGTCTTAACGATCAGTCCACTGCGGGACACTCTTTTTTGCATTAGAATAAATAATATAGTTCCTGAAAGTATCGATTAAGGTATTTCAGAATAAACAATTTTGAAACTTAAAATTTTTATGCGAAGAAGTAAAGAGTTAAAATATTATTTTAATAAGAATGAATACTGATACATAATGAACTTTTTTGAATCTCTATCTATAAAACAAATGACATTATTCTTTTAGAATCATTTTTATTTCCTGGAATACTGAATGATTACGAATTACAAGTTTACGAATCCAGTAAAGGATACTTCAAGGTTGAGATTTCAATACCAATATAAACTCAATAAATATGTGTAAAACAAAATAAACATAGAAGCATTTTACTTTTTGTATAAGTTACCAAATTATTTGTATTTCAGATAATCATCACAAAGGCATATGGATAAACATTGGATCTAACCAGAAAAATAATTGATTTAACAGTAATTTATTTTAACAGTTGTTTTTCTCTTATATTTGGATCAATAAATGATAAGGATATGAATTAATGTTTGTTTTGAAAGCTGACAGAATGGTATAAAATGGGAAGGCGAGAAAGATGTTCTTCACCACTTGATTAGAGTGCTTGAACTATAGTGATCAACTTCTAGAGGTAAGCATTACATGAATTTTATTTTATTTTAACCTTCTTTGAGCAGCCTATCCGATTTTGGGTTCAACTCATTCTGTCATTTTGAACTCAACCAAGAAGACAAGGCAACTCCTGGATCATGCATTGGTGGAAATTTTGCCTTCGCTGATGAAACTAATCCCCATTTGCGTTACATGAAGAGACATGATAGAGAAGAACTACGAAACGTGAAGAACTACGATACATGAAGAGAAGAACTACGAAAACCTCGCGCGGTCAGCCCGACGCTAAGGGGACTATAACTCATGATGCATCTACTACTGAGGATACTTTTACATCAGCACTGTTGTCGGTGCGAGCCGGGTGAGGGATTCGTATGGACCAGCCATCACTGGGAATCGAGCCCGTTTCACCTCATTGTAAGGCGAACGCTCTGTCCCCTGAAGCCATGGGTCCGTTACATGAAATAATAATACTTTTTTTTTTATTTGTTTCATTCTTTTAATAATTTTTTTGTTTATCTGAGAAGTGCAGAAGACATTAATCAGGGCCCTACAATAAGCATTCGTCACCTCGCAAAATCTGATAAAATCGTAAATTCGGCAAATAAAATTGTGTTTTGGCAAATAAGTTTTTCCACTGGAAAGAAATTAAACGAATTTTTCGATTGCAGTAATTTTCGGTAGATGCGTCGCATAACCAATTAGAATTGGGTCCAAATAATATAAGTCTGAAACCAAACTACCGTGAAATAGTTTTTCTATGGGAAAAAAATTAATCATAAAAAATTGTTTAAGACTTGCATTTGGCGAAGACTTTCGAAAATTGGTGGCATACATTTTATATTTGGTTAATTTACTGGCTAATAATTTGAAATTCTTAGAGCGGGCTCTGATGAAGTATTGCACTTTTTAAACCTAACATTTTGTCCGAAAAATTTTAATTATATTTCGTGATTCAAAATGCAAGCTTTAAGAAAATTGATATTATTTGAAATGGGCTCTTGAAACAGTGGATATAGCTAAAAAAGCTCGTTTAAGACAATAAACATAGCTGAAAACGCATGCTAAAGAACATGGACACATACTGTATAAATTGAAAATAATGGACATGGCTCAAAATGAACGTAATTGAAACTGTACCAGCATAAAACGCATCTTCGTTGCTTTCAATATGAAACTCAAAGTGAAAAATGTGCATACCAAATCATTATAATTTATTTTTCAAATGCACATTGAATAGTCCCGCGGTGTGGACTGACACCGTTCCCAGTAGAACACCGAAGTCAAGCATCACTGACTGCGGTCAGTGTGCGGGTGGGTGACCACTATGATCAACTTGCAAATGGACTGATGGTGCGTGGTATCGGTTCTCGTTATACTGCTCTACCGTTAAGTGATTTGAATTGGGGTGCAGGTCGCTGGGCTACCGAAGTAGAGGAGCCATCCCCTCAGGGGATCAAAATTGCGAACACTGCTAACTTTAAAAAATATATTATGAAATTGTAAGAACTTTTAAGCATTAAGAACTTTTTATTTTTGAAGTTCAGGATTTTATTTCCTTCGACCTACTAAATTTTTCTTCTTCTTTTCTGTTTAAAGTTACAAGACGGTATCGATTTCAATGGACAAATTAAAAAACGAAAAACATAAAACATCATACTTTTTATTTTGCAGCAGGATAAATTCTTCTTGTACATTTTATAATTCATTTGATGTATTATAATAAATTCTTGCCGGTCGCTATCTGATATTTGACTACTACTGTAAAATTTTTTCTATCATATGAGAAGAAAATCACCTCAAAATAGAAATAAAAATATGGAAATCAATGAATGTAATGAAATAAGTTTTTAATAGAAAAGAATGCCTGTTACGTGCAAAACAATTTATTTACAAACTCACTGACTGAAATCACTGGCTGAAGTTAAAAGCTCGGAGAAACACGAGATCTCTTCAAAGGAGTGATCCAGCCCTTCTATTCATTCTTTACCCCTGTAAAAACCCTTCAAATCGAATTAACTAGACTATATCGACACCTTTCTTCGTGATAAACCGTTGCAATAATCTTTTTTTTTTAAACTCTTAGTGAACCAGCAAAAATGTGCGCGCATGAGCTTCGAAACTCAAATAGCGTTAGCATGCAACTGCAACGTTAATCAAAATTTCTTATTTATCTTAAGGCTTAACAGCAGGAAAACGGGCATTTGCTAAAAAAAAAAAAATAAATAAAGCATTGGGAGATTCTGAAGAGTTTTTTTACATTAACTTTTTTAAAATGAAACTTTTAGAACAATCACTGTCGTTACTATTTTCGAACGAATGATTAACTGAATTTTTTATCTTAACAGATAGAAAAGAAAATGAAGGTTTACATTGTTCTACTTGTCCTCAGCGTCGTTGCTGTTGCTTTAGCTGATCATCCAGCATGCAAAAAACAACGAAAACAGGCACTACAATCAAGTAAGTGTTTGTAATTTTTTTGGAGATAAATAACATTTTCTTTTTCTGTTGCGCGTGATTTCTGAGCAGATATTTTCGCGTCGCTGATTTCAAATCTACGATCGATTTCTTTCCGACAGCTTTAATGCAATTCAATAATATATTCGTAAACAGGATTTTTTTAAAATTCACTCGAGTGACATCTAAATGTCGCCACTTCTCTGCTACATAAGGAGTGGTAGGAAGAATGCAATAATACATTTAATTTACGATGCGATACGTTAAAGTCTTATTTTTTTTTGTCTTAAGTGTTTTTTTTCAAAGGGGGAAACTAGTGCACAAATATGAATATAATCCTATATGCACTTGTCGATTCAAGCACAAATAAACTAATCTAAAAATTTTTTCTTATTGAAAAAATTTAATTGTTTGGAATAAAACTTATTCCAGATTTTAAATCTTCACACCTGAATTAGACAAAATCTTGTAAAAACGCAACAAAAGTTTTCCACGGTGTAATTATTGAAACTAACGCAGGGAAATTTACTCATACTTTATTAAATTAATCTCTTAAAGATCTTATAACGAATTATGTGAATGTGCAACTTTTTTTCGAAAGACAAACAGAGCTTAATATGTTTTGGATTAACAATCTAAAAACCCATTCCAGCACTTACAAAGATATCTCGAAAAGTGGAAGTTAACTCCGTCAGAAGTTAACTTCCAGTTTTCGAAATTTTACTTTTTTCGATCTGGCATCTATGGAGATACAACTGATGTTCTGCCATTTCTTAAAATGTGACACTGGTCTTGCCATTAAATATTTTTACCATAATGTTTTAGATCATTCGTAAGACGTGGTCTTATTCTAACGGATTTTTTTTGGAGCTAATTTTCTTCATTCTCAGATCATCCAAATGGAATGTCAAGTTGAGATAAATTAGCATTTATGACACCTCCACTTTTGCTTTTAACCGAGGTTCCAGGCTGCAAAAGCTGCTCGTAACATGTGTACTGTGTATGAAAGGGATACCATGACTGAAATAATGACTCGTAGTTGGCACACCAAGTTTAAATATAGAACTTAGACGCTTTTAATTCTAACCATCCAGTAGAGTTTGAGGGAGAATAAACCAACTTTTACAAGCAAATTCTTGTTGAATGTCAAATGACAGGGCGGAGAAAGTGGAATGTAATCCACATCATTAACACTAAAAATATTTATTTTAACTTAGTTTACAATCTAATATTTCTCGAAATATCTTTATAATAAATTTGCATCCCCTTTTTGCCATAGAAACGCATATTTTTATTAAAGTTGCAAAATACAGCAGTGAAATTAATTTATAATGTCATATAGTCATATAGTGCGTAGATGATTTTTTCCTAAAAAAAATATTTAAATATGAGTGATTTTAGAGGGGAAATTCTTTTTTATTGGGAGAAGTGGGGTTGGTAATTTAATGTTTACCGGTTCGACAATTAATTAAACTGATTACTTAAACATGCTGTAAAAAAATCTTAGTCAAAGTGCCTAGAAGCTTAAAATGATCAGCTATTTAATTTCAGGCAGGACTAAGATCCTGAACAGATGGTGCACGTTGTAAGGTTTGAATTATTTTGCAATATACTAAACTATTTCCCTACCCCACCTTAGTCTCCAGACCTAAACTCAATCGAGCCTATTTACTCAAACCAAAAGTCAAGTTTCATAAATTACCATTCAAAGAAATGCTTAAATATCTCAACAGGAAAAATTTTTTATAATGTTAGAAACATCTGTAGCAGTTGAATCAATGCTTAACTGGTTGAAAGAATTTGTAAAAATAAGGGGATATCCAACTTATCTACTAACTTAAAATTGCAATCAGTTATTGAAGACGTTTTTGTCCACGTACGCAGATTTTTAATCAGCACAATTTAGACCAGTTCAAAGTTAAGAATTCCATCATATTTTTTTATGTAATAATTACGCTACTATGAAGAAGCATGACAAGGATTTAATAAGATTCATAAAACGGGTAGTCGTGAGTTCAATCCTGGCTGTAGACTAAGGCGTGTGCATACTCACCAGAGTGTAAGTTAAATCTGTCGTGATTGAAAGTCCCTCTCGTTGGTCGTATAGTGGTTGGAGAGAGAGGGATATCAGTTCAGCCACTGTCCACACTGTCTGACCAGGGTCGAAATGATTCGGCATCCCTTAAAAGATAGAGCTCTAAAAATGGAGCTAGGTTCTTGATCATGATTGGATGAGGCTGTACTATAGGTCGAATATATGGGAGCATTTTCCAATTTAGGGAGCATTAGCGATAACAGCAGCCAATTCTGAATTCCATAGATATACTAAATACTCACTACTTATGCGAAACATTTTTCTTTTTAAATAAAATTAACTATACAATAACTCCCTATATAGGACATCAGATTATTTTAAATAAATTTATGGCAAAAAATATGAGCGTTACGTAAATAATATTTTTTTTAAACAGTCTTACATTTCACGAGTCAAAAAATGGTCTTATGTGGCAGAAGTATTTCTTAAAATAATGATTAAAAAAATACTAAAATGCTTGAAAAATTATTTTAAAGATGAATAAATAAATTTAAAGAACTTGCTTTTATTGCAATATTTGTCAAAATAATAGCGCGTAAATTTTTTGGACATGCATCTAAACTCTTAATTGTGTTTTCAGAAAATTGTGCAAGAAGTAACTTATTTCATTCGGATATTACCCGTTCTATTTATTTATGCATGTGATTTTATTTGCAAACATTGGCTCCTTTAATATTTTAAAGGTATTTAATCGAAAGCTTTCGCAATAATTTGAGTCTATTCCTCTTACTAGACAAAATTATAAATTTACCCTGATAATTTTACTCTTAATTAGGGTTTAAATTAAATTGGGTACTTCAAGAAGAAGATGATCACAATATCCACACGTGTGATCTATGACGTTCAGCTCCAGCTGATGGTTTTTAAGCAAAATGGCATATTAAAGTTGAGCTAAGTTACTCCACATAAGTCAGAACGTTAATTAACGTAAAATTGATTAAATACGGTGCCGTGTCGCACATCAAATTTCCTGAAATATAATTCTTTCTCGTCCTTCACTTAACTTAGATTTATTATTTGTTTATGTTTTTTATTGTAACCGTGATATATTTTTTGTTTTATGTACCTGGCAACATCGATGGTTTATGTTCTTCATACTTGTCTTTGTGCTAAGTAAGAATTATATAGTGAAAAAATTTAAATCCTTATGAAAGAATCTTTGTATAGGAATATAGAATGAGTCACTAAATAGAATTGATTCTTGACAGGCTTACTCGAAATAGAATGGAAAGAACAGTTGCTAACGTAAGCAAATGCCACGATTAAACAACCCATGAAGATCTATATACATTTTGAGTATAGCCCGTAGCGAAAACAGCTTAGTATCGCATTCGCTGATTCTATCAATATTTATTCCAAAAATATTCTAATGTGACATTTATATATTTGTAGAGGATCCCTATGTTCCTAATTGCTATTCCAATGGTGAATATAAACCGGAGCAGTGCAAGAAGAACGACGGCGGAACATTGTTCTGCTTCTGTGTGAGCAAAGCAGGGCAACCTCAAGGTGCACCCAAGGTAGGACACCGAAGTGACTGCAAATAGATGTCATGCTTCACCAGAAAGAAATCATTGAAATAAACTTTGATTTTCTAAAACAAATCTTTGTCTTTCTTGGATTATTTTGGGGAACAATTTTAGACAGATTTAGATACTATCTCATCGCTGATTTCAAACCTACAATCGGTTTTTTGTGTTTTCAAAGGAGCAGACAAGTGTATATCTATGTGTATAACTCACACGTTCTTTATATACTTGAAAAGTGCTCAGAAAAAGGATATCTCCCTGAATAACTTTCGCTCTCATGATCAGATTTTCACCCACCAAGTGTAACCTTAATGGTTTCTGAGGGTGACTCTAAATATGCTAATTAATTAGAGCTAACTATTAATTAAATTAAATCAGACACGAAAACGCACTTTCTCTGAATAAATACATATATTTTTTTACATATTTGGATTCCTGACCCTCAAAATACAGGCAAAAGTTTGGAACAACTGGATAGAAAATTGGGGTGCTTGGAAGTTATACATATTTGGCGTTGTCCCACCAAGTATCGCCATAGAAGGAGAAATTTTATATAACCATAGTCTAACTGCGACATCGACAAGAGAGAAATACTCCGTTGCCTAGCAACCAAGCTGAGAGAGTAAAAAAGAAAAACTGAATCCATTCATTGTTTTTGTGTTAAATAGGGTCGGAAGCGAATTTTTTTTAAAAAAAATAGTTAATGAAAAATTATCTTAAAGCTTCTAGGCAGCAGATTTGTATTTATTTGATTTGTGCCCAAAAAAGCAAACAATCCTTTCGTTTTCATCTCCTTTAAAAATAAATAAAATCTAAACAGATTTATAAATTATTTATAATTTTCCAAGATTTTAGTATATGAACACATGATTTTTTTTATGAGGCATTATTTATATTTTTTAAGTTGTTTTTAACTTCTTTAAATAGAAAGATTTTATACTAAAACCAAAATTGCATTATTTTAATTATGTACGGAGTTGTAGGGCAAATAACGAAAAGGACCCTTTAAAAATTGTAAAATATCTGGAAGAAATCATAATGCACATTCATATGGTTTTATATAATTCAATATATTTCCTTTTTTATAATTGGAGAAATTAGTGAAGGTCTCGTGAAATTTTTAAGAGATTGAAACACATATGTCTAAAAATATCATTTCTTAAGAACTCTTTTCATTCTATCAAATCTTACGCGACTTTCCTTAGATAAATATAGTTTGCAAATAGCATCCTGACGTTTTTATACTTTCTGAAACGAATTTTCGTAAATTCACCATAAAATGCCTCTCAGCATGTTCAACAGTTACGATCACCAATCATTGCTATCATATTTCATTTGCTTTATTCCTTTTATTACATACTTATTTTACGATTCTTATCTTCATATCTGATACGATAGTCTCATTTTAGGCAGAATTCGTTTGGTCCTTAAGAAACTGTAATAGTGGCAGCAAAGCAAAGAAGATAAATGTTTTTTTTTATAACGTTTATATTCACCAAAGCATTAAATAATCAATAACTTCTAATATCTGATTACAAAATCTTATGTTTCGAAATTTTAATTTTAAAGTTAAAGATAACTTCTTTATTTTAATATAGGTGGCATGTTTTTTTTTAAAAATGTTTTAAGGACAGCATGAACCCTGCTGAAAAAACAATTTACAGATGTTTGCTTCTTTCATCATATGATTCTGATCAAAATAATGATCAAGAAAGATCTAAATGTAACATAGTATATTTAATGGGT